>NC_081524.1:13028426-13270926 GCF_030273125.1 Centropristis striata
TCTCTTTAATGCAAAGAGCAAGTTCAATGGGAACAATACCTTCCAAAAGATCATGTAGTATATCTGGAGGAAAACCTGTTATAGGATGGAAATACTCTAGTGCCTCACGCAACACACAGTCATGTTTCACACCAAATTCACTGCCATTTTTCAGGGCATTTTGTACATGAACGTCATGACTGGCTTTGGTTCTCTGAACAAACTCTTCGTCTCTGACCTCAGTTGCTTGAAACTGTTCACTTGTAGCCATACAGAATCTGCAAGCATATTCTGCTCTGAATGACTCTAAGAAGCCACCTAATCCATGAGCAGCCAGATTGTCAGCAGAAACACAAAAGATCGTGCCTTTCACATTCTGACCAACAGATTCAATAAAAACACCATCCTGTTCAAGAGTGTGAACATCACGCACCAATGGAGCAAGTACAGCTGCATATCCATATCTCTTCAGGTCTGTTACTTTAGCTAACACAGCTAGTTGTATAGTGTGCATTGCTGATTTATACTTTGGCGGCAGATTGGCCAGGACCCAGTATACGCTGCAGAGTTTGTAAACTTTTCGTGATGTGCCAAGAGGGTTAGCAATTTCAAGGTCATCAATATATAGTTGGATTGCTAGGCTTAGATCTTCTATAGAGAGTAATTCATTTTCACAGAAATGAGAGCCATCACGATATGACACATAATGTCTAGGGTCAGTGTTTGGTTCTCTGATCTTGCTGAGAATGTCTGTGTTTTTAAACAACTCTTGAATCATTTGAAGGATTGGAACATACATAATGGTATGGCCAGGTTGCTCTAAATGGTACTCTACTGGCATTACCAATGGATAGTTGTGCTCTATAAATGTCTTTCTGCGTTTGGTAGAGGACAACTCTGCACCTTTGGAGGTAGCACTGAATACAACATTAGAGTCCATGATAGCAGTGACAACTTCGTTGAGAATGGAATCTGTAATATTGTGACCTTGTCTCTGTAATATTTCATCAACTGCCTCCTTGATTAATGGCCGAGATAAACAGAAAATCTGATTCAAATGATCTACTATTTCTTGTGTAGCTGTGTTAGACACATGAAGGATAGCTTGCATCTTGAGAAATAATGAAGCTGCATTTAGTTTGAGCTGATTTTTTAGGTCAAAAGTATCACACTGCTCATCATCATCTGTGTCTGTGCTCTGACCTGGACACTCTTCATGCACATCACTAGTGACATCAGAACTAGTGGCTTGGAGATTCTCAGTATGCTCACAGACAATGTCATTTCGAAAGTCTGATGAAAGACTTCCTTGATGTACTCTACTTTTATGTGAGTTGAATGAAGAGTACACATTTGTGCTATAGTTACAACCTTTGTATGGACATACCACTGTTTCATGCTTTTTTAAGTGTGTCCTTATGTGACTGAGGAGTACAGATTCAGAAAAAGGTTGCTGAAATGTGCATAAAGGGCATTTGAATATCACAGGGTTCTGACTCTGCCCTGCACTGCTGCTATGTTTTGGAGTATGATATCTTGACAAGTGAGTTCCTAGTGCACTAAGCGTCTGAAATGTGCACATGCAATCATCATGGAGGCATGGTAGTGGGCTAACCCTTGAAAAGTGACTGTGCTGCAGTCTACAATGTTTAAATAAATGTGTTCTAGTCGAAAAATAAGCTGAACACAACTTACAGTGCCAAGTCATGTTAGGGGCAGCAATCTGAAACACACAAGAAAAAAATAATTAATTTTTTTTTTAGGTACCAGCTTCTTTCCATCGCTCTAAAAGTCACATAACGTATATATGTAGACATTCATGAAGACCTCAGGATGCTCACAGTGAAGTCGGTTCAATGATAGGAGCTACGGTTTGGCCAAAAATGCTTCCTGTTCGAGGGGTATTTTCAGACATGTTTTTATCTCTCTCTCAGCGGTGTCAAATGTCACAGGAGCATTAACAATAACTGTCAATAATACAGTTTGAATGTCGGCCATCTTATCCTTCTCTCTCACAGACACAGACAGACACATAGACATATATACATAGACTCCGCATTGAGCAGGTTGGTCCGTTCATAGACATATATACATAGACTCCGCATTGAGTGCTGAAGCGCACGTCGACGTCGCTGCCATCTTGGATGTGGCAAAGTGGAGAAGCGGAGTCAGCGAGAAGATGCCTCATTCATGTGCTGCATGGAAATGTACCAACAGATTTACAGTACAAACCCGATCGCATGGCCTCACCTTTCACAGGTAAGAATCAAAAAATACTTTTGATTGTATCTGGCTATTATAACGTAATTTTACGAACAGAATTTGCTGATTTTGGCTAATACTATGAAGTCCCACGCATAATACTAATAAGATTTATTCATCCCCGAAGGGAAATTCGGTTGTCACAGCAGTCCGGTATTCAAGTACAATAAAATACAATAGAATAAAATAAAATACTGAGGTAGCATAAATAAAAAACAACAATAGAAAAAACACTGGATAGAACAAGGACACTTAAGAAGTTAAAAAAGCAGATCAGTTGGTAGGTTGGCAAGATGATGGTAATTATAATTATACTGATGATATGATGGCAGCAATGCTATAGTGACTAGACGGTATATAATTATAATAATAGTACAGTATATAATATAAAATATATGTAATAATAAATAGTAAAAATATAAAATAAAATAGTATGATATATAATATATAATAATAGTAATAATAATAAATAAGGCCAGTATAATAATAATAGTAGTATATTACAGTATATACTAATAATAATAATAGTAATGTCAGCAACAGTACATATAATAATAATAATAATAATAAATAATAAATAAAAATAATAATAGTAACTGCAATTGTATAGCTGTATAGATATGTATTCTCATCAATGTCCCCAGGCATTGATGAGAATACATATCTATACAGCTATACAATTGCAGTCTGTGTGTGTGTGCAAGTTACTATTAAGTTACTATTATTATTTTTATTTATTATTTATTATTATTATTATTATTATTATATGTACTGTTGCTGACATTACTATTATTATTATTACTATATACTGTAATATACTACTATTATTATTATACCGGCCTTATTTATTATTATTACTATTACTATTATTATATATTTATATATTATATATCATACTATTTTATTTATAATTATTTTATTTTATATTTTTACTATTTATTATTACATATATTTTATATTATATACTGTACTATTATTATAATTATATACCGTCTAGTCACTATAGCATTGCTGCCATCATATCATCAGTATAATTATAATTACCATCATCTTGCCAACCTACTAACTGATCTGCTTTTTTAACTTCTTAAGTGTCCTTGTTCTATCCAGTGTTTTTTCTATTGTTGTTTTTTATTTATGCTACCTCAGTATTTTATTTTATTCTATTGTATTTTATTGTACTTGAATACCGGACTGCTGTGACAACCGAATTTCCCTTCGGGGATGAATAAATCTTATTAGTATTATGCGTGGGACTTCATAGTATTAGCCAAAATCAGCAAATTCTGTTCGTAAAATTACGTTATAATAGCCAGATACAATCAAAAGTATTTTTTGATTCTTACCTGTGAAAGGTGAGGCCATGCGATCGGGTTTGTACTGTAAATCTGTTGGTACATTTCCATGCAGCACATGAATGAGGCATCTTCTCGCTGACTCCGCTTCTCCACTTTGCCACATCCAAGATGGCGGCGACGTTGACGTACGCTTCAGCACTCAATGCGGAGTCTATGTATATATGTCTATGAACGGACCAACCTGCTCAATGCGGAGTCTATGTATATATGTCTATGGACAGACAGAGAGAGAGACAGAGAGACACGCACACACACATGCAGCCAAGAAGTTTTTCAAAATATGAGTCCGTTCAGAATAAAAGTCTTTATAAAACTAAAACTTATGATTAACAGAGACATGGCACGACAGGGCCAGAGTAAGTCACACTCAAAATTTCTTTAGAAATTTTCCAGTTTACTATTTGTTATGACACTTTTCAATCTGTAGCCTCACTTAAAGCAAATATTATCTAATAAGGTTATAATATATAGGTTATACGTTATAACAAAAACTAAAACGTTGCTTTTGTGCCCCATGTATTTCAGTTGGGTCAGGGTCAGCTAAACTTAGACTTAGCAGCAGTAGCAGGAGCTAATCAATGGCGCAGGGAAAACATTTTTTTTTAAATTGCAACAGAACAAGAGGACAGTAGTTGCTATAACGCCATGAGTGTGTCTACTATACCTGCTCAATCTTCCTCCACTATTCAATGATCTTTGGCGCAATTTCAGAGCTCAAGCAGCTAGCACAAGCGATAACTCACTCCACTGAAGCTGGAGTAAAGTGTATGCACGTCCACATACGCGCGCACACGTGAGCGCCCCTAACGGACGTATGTTCCCGCGCATAATTCAAAAGTTTTCCGTTAACAGTTACTTAAAAACATAGACTACATTACAAACCCAAAACACATTTTTCACTCACAGCACTTGCAGTTACAACACAAATTAGTTTAAGTGCTGCTGTGCATTTTAGCAGAGCCAGTTTTTACAATAACACATTAGCTAAGGTACCGACTTGACTTGTATGAACACTTTCAAATTGCAAAAAATATTTAAACACATTTATTTTCATGTTTAATACTTACATTTAATCCAATGGCGCTGAAACCTGGCGAAAAAAGCAGAAACTCCGATGACAGTAACTCCGACGGCAGTCCTCTCTGTGGGGTAGCGTGTTTCACCTCAGGTGACGCGAGCAGCTCCACACGGGCAGCACAGGAAACGCACGCAAAAATTTCAAAATAAAAGCGCGTGGACACTTCCGGTACAAGCGTGTTTGTCTTGATTTATATTTAGTGTGGATGCCCAGAGGTCATTGTTATTCATTAATATTTGTCAACATTAGTCAACATTATAATATGAAAATTATTAATTCCTAACATGCAATATATTGATTTTTGCCAATCTATGAAATGTAGCAACATATATTGATTCAACAATTCTTCTAACAGTTTTTTTTTACACATGCGATTGATTTATTTGGTCAAAATAGGACATATATGATGTCAAAACTGAAAAGTTTTAAGTACCTATGAACTTATCATTTAAAGTAGTTGTTACATAATCCGTGGAAAAGTTCATATTAATCAAAAAATATCAGTTTAGTAAACTCAAAACAAGAAAAAAGTTACCGGCACTTAACATGTTCAAGTTAGTATAACTTCTTAACAAATTTTAAGTAAGCATTACTTAATACAATTAACTAATTTGAGCATTCGGGTTTACAGTGCAGAAAAAACTTTTGTGTCCATTTTATATATTGAACAATAGGTCGATATAGTAATTATTGTGATAGGCCTAATGTTTACACGCCTTAATGTTTATTCAGTAGGGGAGGGGCGTTTGACATAGTGGCCAAACAGAATTACAACTTCTGTGTCCTTCCTGTGATGCCATGTGTTAGACTTTTCCCCCATAGACTTACACTGTAAAACACTGTGAAAAGGCTCCAGTGGTGGTTTTACACAGGGGCCTCCAGGGGCCACTGCCCCTGTGAAGAAGCCCTTGGCCCCTGTTGTGGCCCCTGTGTCAAATTAATAATAAAATGATCAATTTAAAACAATGAACGACGGAATAATTCTTACTAGGGGTGCACCGATCGATCGGCGCCGATTTCCTTAATTTTGAGGGATCGGCGATCGGCCGATTATCTACCTAGATAATAGGCCGGAGGCCGGCTCGTTAAGAAGAGCCGTTGTTAGCTACAGTTAGCTACAGTTAGCTCTGTCGCAGTACAGTGTGTATGCGCTGCTGCGCAGGTGTTCACTTAGCGACCTCTGTTTGTCCCGCCCATAGACTGCCATGGAAAACCCTCTCCCCTGTTTGTTTCTTCTTCTACAGTTTGTTTCTTCTTCTACAGCTTGGCATCTAGTCTGCCACACTGTATCATCAAATGTTACGCTGCCCCCGTGTGGAAGGCACCAGTAATACAACTTTTTTTTCTTCCAGATATGATGAACTATTCGATTTTTTTATGATTTAATGAATTCGAATATTCGAAAATCGATGCCCTCCGTAGTTGTCTGTATGTTGTACAGAACAAAAACCACTTTATTTATTGTTGCAGTTTTTTTGTTAGTTTGTCCTGTAAATTGTTGCTATTTATTTTAAGTTCAATATTTTATTAACTACCTCAGGCATTGTGATTTCCTTTATTTGTTAAAGAAAAATACTGCTGTGTTATTATTTTTTCAATATAAGATTCAAACATTGAAGGTGTATGCTGTGAGTTATAAAAAAATCGGTATCGGCCAAAATCGGAATCGGCAGGTCAGGCTATTTAAAAATCGGTGATCGGTGATCGGCCAGAAAATTGCAATCGGTGCACCCCTAATTCTTACCAATTTTTTGTTCAAAGAATATCTCATTGTACACAAAAGGAACCCAGAATGTGAACATTGTATATTAGTTTAATTGTACAATAAAAGCTAAATATAAAGATCATTCTCACTGTACTGCACTTTCAAAATAAAAAAAAGTAATTGTGCACAAAAATGAGAAATGTCATTGTCGTACAAAAATAACTGTTAGTGTTGGTAAGTCTCATTGCTTCAATCAATGTAGTTCTCCAAATATGAGACTTTTAGCTAAAATGAAGTTTTGGATCCTTAAATATCATTTTGACGATTGTTAATGTGCCCCTCTGATTAAACACTGGCCCCTCCTTGGCCCCCACAGTAAAGTTAGTCTAGAACCGCCACTGAACAGCTCTATTTGGGACAGACAACAAATGAACGTACAGTTTCACCAGTGGCGGTTCTCCACAGGGGCCTCCAGGGGCCACTGCCCCTGTGAAGAAGCCCTTGGCCCCTGCTGTGGCCCCTGTGTCAAATTAATAATAAAATGATCAATTTATAACAATGAACAATGGAACAATTCTAACCTTTTTTTTGTTCAAACAATATCTCATTGTACACAAAAGGAACCCAGAATGTGAACATTGTATAATAGTTTAACTCCATGGAGTCTTATAGGGCTATTTTGTCCATTTTTTAATCCTTTTTTTATGTCTTTACATGTCTTTGTAAGTCATTTTGTGTCTTTTTTGGTCATTTGTATCTTTTTGTGTCTTTTTTTGGTCATTTGTGTCTTTTTGTGTCTTTTTTGTGTCTTTTTTGTCATTTTGTGTCTTTTTTGTCATTGGTGACATTTATGTGTCTTTTTTGTGTCTGTTTTAGTTATTTTTTGTCTTTTTTTGGTCATTTTGTGTCTTTTTTTATCATTTTTATTCTATTTCTGTGGGTTTTTTTGGTTATTCTGTCTTCTCATTTTGTGTCTTTTTTGGTCATTTTGTGTCTTTTTCAAGACATTCAAAGATTTTGAATGCTTAAATATCATCTTTGCCATTTTTTCATGTGCTAATGTGCCCCTCTGATTAAACACTGGCCCCTCCTTGGCCCCCACAGTAAAATTGGTCTAAAAAAACCGCCACTGAGTTTCACTCCATGTTTTCTTAACGTGTTAGATCCTCCAGAGACTCCCAGCCTGTCCTGCTACAAAAGGTCACCCAGCAGTAAAATCCGCTGTGAGTGGAGATCCCAGAAGCCCATCACTACCTGCTACCTCTTACTCAGTAAAAGGTAAGGACACGTACACTATAACTCCCTACTGAATAACTTACATTCAGGTGCATCTCAATAAATTAGAATATCATGGAAAAGTCCGGTCTAGTAGTTCAAGTCAAACAGTCCCAACCAAGTATTGAGTGCATACAGATGGACGGACTTTTCAGAGGCCAACATTTCCATATTAAAAATGTTTTTAATTTTTTTTTAATTTTTAAAATTGGTCTTTTGTAATATTTTTTTTGTGCTACACTGAATTGTAGGGATTCACTAAATGTAAGCCATAATCATTATAATTAGAAGAAATTAAATAAATTAAACATGAAATGTTTCATTCTGTGTGTAATGGATCTACAGTACAGGCCAAAAGTTTGGACACACCTTCTCATTCAATGCGTTTCCTTTATTTTCATGACTATTTACATTGTAAATTCATCAAAACTATTAATGAACACATGTGGAATTATGTACTTAACAAAAAAGTGTGAAATAACTGAAAACATGTCTTATATTCTAGTAAGCAAAGGGTGGTTACTTTGAGGAATCTAAAATACAAGACATGTTTTCAGTTATTTCACACTTTTTTGTTAAGTACATAATTCCATATGTGTTCATTCATAGTTTTGATGCCTTCAGTGAGAATCTACAACGTAAATAGTCATGAAAATAAAGAAAAACGCATTGAATGAGAAGGTGTGTTCAAACTTTTGGCCTGTACTGTATATAATTTGTTATTTCCACTTTATGAATTGAATTACTGACATAAATAAACTTGTCTATGATGTTCTAATTTATTGAGGTGCACCTGTATGTGTGAAGTTTATAAATAATACTAATAACACAATGCAACATATAATATTATATTACATTACAAGCTATTATTTAGATGTTGTTTCTTGTAGTCCATGTGTCAACTGACCTGTCAATCATATTAGGTGTGTCCCAATACTTATATACAACTTCAACTCCAAAACATTTCTAATAATTTGTGACATATATTCAATTTAAAAGACTTATCAGAACCCACTGCCCGCCAGCAGGTAAGGGAAGGAGTAGACAAATACACATTTTTGAACTGATGTAGTTTCATTTGTGTTTTAGCTAAAGGCTAAACAATCACAACTGCAAACAAAAATGCTTCATACCTGCAATTTTATGGCCTTGAGGTTCTTCCTTCATAAGCTTTGGCTCAAATGTTATTTTGGTCTACCTGGGCAGGTGGGTTTTAAGAGGTGTATGTTCAAACTGATACATTTATCTGTTTTGAATGCTTTTTAAAAAAAATGTATTGCATTTTACACAGCGTCCCAACTTCTTTGACATTAATGGATTTTCACAACTACCAGTGGTGGAAGAAATATTCTTCAGATCTTTTAGTTTAAAAGTATTAGTATCAAAATGTACTTAAAGTATAAAAAGTAAAAGTACTCGTGCAAAAATTTTCCCTTTTGAAATGATATGTCATTGGATTATGGTTATTGTTGCATTAATGTGTACATATTTTCTGCAAAGTAAATAGTAACTTAAGCAAATAAATGTAGTCATATTTTCCATTGAAATGTAATGGAGTAGGAGTATAAAATGCCAGAAAATGTAAATATTCTAGGGAAGTACTACCTCAAAAGGGGAACTTTTGTACATTATTTCTCAACTTAGACTCTATTAGACCAAGTTTCTGTGTCGAAGTGACTCATGGGGACAGCAGTGTTTGAAATTGGTCTCGTATTGAATGAGCCACTGTTGTATTTGAGTAGATGTACTTACTCTCCACCACTGAACCATGCCAGAAATGTATAGATTTAAGATTCAAGCATTTGCTATTTTTTGTTGAATGTTTTAGACTCCAAATGAAAATGTTTACCATTAAATAGTAACATATATTTTTAAGAAAATGTGCACTCGCTGCAGAAATTTTGCAGTCGAAGCATTTAAAATTGTTGAATGGAAGTGAGAGAGGCTGAAGTTTCAGAGTAATTTAAATTTAGAATTAGTTGAAATGTGCCTTCTCTGTGGCGGCCCCAAAGCTGTGGAACAGCCGACCTCTCCAGGTCAGAGCTGCACAGTCTGTTGAGCACTTTAAATAATTTTTAAAAACCTATTTATTCTCCTTGGCGTTCAGTCCCAGCTAGGCAAGAATCCTTGGCTTTATTTTTTATTTTATTTTTACCCTTTTAATTGTCTTTTTTTTATCTCTAACTCTGTTTTGGATTGAGCTTTTATTACTATTTTATTCTATTTTATTTTATTTTATTGTTTTACTGTTTTTAGTATTTTATTGTTTTTATTGTTTTTATTTATACCTATTTGTGTATGATTTATTCTATTTTAATAACTGTACAGCACTTTGGTCAACTGAGGTTGTTTTTAAATGTGCTCTATAAATAAACTTTGACTTGACTTGACTTGACTTGACTTGACTTGACTTGAAATAAAAGTGCTGAATGGAGTGGAAAATTCAGTTGAATCTGTAAGTTGAATCTCTCTGCTTTCATTAAATATCTGACAGCAGTGAGATGACAGGAAATGAGGTGAGGTTATACTTTTGCATGTACCGTATTTCACATGGGGGTGTGATTACGGTTGGCATATCTACGTGTTAATATCTTACTCATCGTTATGAGAGTGAAACTCTTCTTCTGTTTCTTCGTCGTTCCTTCTCTCAGCCCGACGGAGGCTTTCCTTCGCTTCCCGTGCTCGTACTCGTCTCGGCTCTCTCGCTGTTGGTGTGCTCTGGACCACGATGAAAACGAGCTGAGGACGCTCCACATGGCCTACCTGTGTGTCACGGGCATCGCCGGCAATGCCACCAGCGACCTGCTGCACTTCATACCTATGACTATTTGTAAGTTTGTGTTAGGGGTGTGCCATATCGTATCGTTCACAATAATATCGGGGGGGTTTTTTTAGGGTTAAAAAAATATCATGATATTGGCAACATTCCTACTTCTTGATGTAGTGGTTAAAGTTGTTTTAATCACAAAAAGCTACTTACTCCCTGTTGCTAAACAAATGCAGCTTTCAAAAAATAAGAGCACGGTGTGTTAAGAGAATCCACCACAGAATTTACAAGAAGACTGTCAAAATAAGATGCCTTAAATAAAACATACGAGAACCTTTATTCTCCTTTACAAAATGTCATTAAAATAAGTCCCCGGAACCCCTAAATGTTTTTTTAGTCAAGAGTAAATGTTTTTGTATTTGTTGAGATTTGCACTTCACACTACATTTTAGATTTTCAATTATTTATACAGACTTGAAAAATCATATTTTCTATATCTTTTTAAGTATTTCCTAATATCGTCAAGAATATCGTTATCGCAAAAATAGCCTGCAATATCGTGATATTATTTTAGGGCCATATCGCCCAGCCCTAGTTTGTGTGTCCAGCTGGTGTGTCACGTGTGTGTTTGGTCTGACGTAGGCGTAATGAAAGCACTTACTATGTCCCTTCCTGCTCCTTCAGTGAAGCCAGATCCTCCATCAGATGTGTCAGTCCGACAGGAGGAGGGACAGGAAACGAGGATGAAGGTCACCTGGAGTTTGCCGATCTCCTGGAAGTCTCACGACAACTTCTATCAACTAATCTACGAAATAAAATACAGACCCCTCATGTCCTCATTATTCCATGGGCAGGTGGGTGCTGGTAGAGAGTCTGTGTGCGCTTACTTTCACAGTTCATTAGATTAACACGCTGTTGGCTGTTCTGGCCTGAAACAATTAAACACTCAGGGCTACTTGCAGACACAGGCCTCCATGGGCTTCATCTGCGAAGGTCTCTCAAATTAACACGCAGTGACAAGGAAAAGACTCACACTTACCACTTAGACACACAGAAAGAGCACAAAGGTAATGCAAGGGGGCGCATAAGTCCAAAACAGCGCAAATCAATGACCAAAGTGAGACCAAAAGGGCATTAAATTTACCTCAGAAACACAATATTACCCCAAAGAGACACAAAACCACGCAAAAAGACATAGAATTTTCTCAAAATGGACAAAAAAAGAAAAAATGACCTTAAAGAGACAGCAAATGAGATAAAATCAATAAAAACAACCTCAAAGAAACCCATAATGACCAAAAGGACACGAAGCAACAAAATCATCTGAGACACAAAACAACACAAAAAGACATAAAATAACCTCAGATAGACACCAAATTACCTCAGAGACGCAAAAGAGATAAAAGGTGACCTCAACTAGACACAAAGAGACACATAATTACTTCAAAGAGACTCAAAATAATGCAGAAAGACAGTAAGTGACCTAAAAAAAACACAACATGACATTAAATATACTCAAAGAGACCCAAAATGGACAAAAAAGATAACCTCAGAGACACCAAATGACCTCAAAGAAACCCATTATGACCAAAAAGGACACTAAATAATGTCAAAGAGGTTCTGAATGACCACAACAATAGAGCCACAAAATCACCTTAGAGACACAAAACAACACAAAAAGATCCTCAGATAGACACAAAATTCCTCAATGAGATGCAAATAACACAAAAGAGATAAAGGTGACCTCAACTACACACCACATGACACAGAATTACCTCAAAGAAACTCAAAACTATGCAAAAAGACATTTAGTGACCTAAAAAAACATAAAAGGACACCAAATTATGTCAAAGAGGTACAAAATAACCAGAACAATGAAGCCAAAACCACCACAAGTCTGTGTGTCTTGCTCCTTGTCGGAGGTGATGGGTCTCTCTGCGTATTTGCCCAGGGTGCACTCCGGTAACGAGAGTGTGATGTGTGTTGTTTTTCTGTGTGTGTGTGTGTGTGTGTGTGTGCAGATACAGGTGACTAAGAACTGTTTCTCCTACACGATCACTGATGCAATGCCTGGTGTTGAGTACGAGATACAGCTCAGAACCAGGGAAGATTATGATGGTAGCTGGAGTGACTGGAGTACACCTGTCTCTGGCAGCAGCTGGAGAGGTAAACACACACACACACACACACACATACACACACACACAAATTATGTCATTGTCAGTGGAAACTTTAAATGAGTATTTTTCAGTGGCCCGAAAAAGCCACTTATAGTCTTAGTGAAATGGAAGTGATGTAAATTATGTCTACCTGTAAATCATTAAACTTAATCGCCTTGGTAACACATGATCCATCCTGGGGACACAGACAAAGGTCGTCATGACAACCTAGAGGAGGGCCTCCTGTTCCCTTCCTGTATGAGCGGGTTTTCCAAAGAACCTGTTTATACATACCCATACCTCTTCTAGCATCTCTTCCTCCCAGAATAACTCATTGTCCACAGCATGCATGCAGCATTCTGGACCCTGGATACAGTAGTGTTCAATATAATAGCAGTCCAATGTGACTAACCAGATTAATCCAGGTTTTTAGTATATTTTTTATTGCTACATAGCAAACAAGGTACCAGTAGGTGCAGTAGATTCTCAGAAAACCAACAAGACCCAGCATTCGTGATATGCAGCTCTTAAGGCTGTGCAATTGGGCAATTCGTTGAAAGGGGTGTGTTCAAAAAAATAGCAGTGTGGCATTCAATCAGTGAGGTCATCAATTTTGTGAAAAAACAGGTGTGAATCAGGTGGACTATATTTAAGGATGAAGCAGCACTTGTTGAACATGCATTTCTCTTTGAAAGCCTGAGGAAAAATGGTCGTTAAGGAGTTACCTGTAAGTGCTGTGACAGTTAGAAGACGTCTGTGTGAAGCTAATCTATTTACAAGAATCCCCCACAAAGTCCCTCTGTTAAAAAAAGGCATGTGCAGAAGAAGTTACAATCTGCCAAAGAACACATCAACTGGTCTAAAGAGAAATTGAGGAACATTTTGTGGACTGATGAGAGTAAAATTGTTCTTTTTGGGTCCAAGGGCCGCAGACAGTTTGTGAGACGAGCCTCAAACTCTGAATTCAAGCCACAGTACACAGTGAAGACAGTGAAGCATCATGATATGTTTCTCCTACTATGGTGTTGGGCCTATTTATCACATACCAGGGATCATGGATCAGTTTGCATATGTCAAAATACTTGAAGAGGTCATGTTGCCTTCTGCTGAAGAGGACATGTTATTGAAATGTGTGTTTCAACAAGACAATGAGCCCAAACACACTAGTAAACAAGCAAAATCTTGGTTCAAACCAACAACATTGATGTTATGGAGTGGACCTTAATCCAGTTGAGAACTTGTGGGGTGACGTCAAAAATGTTGTTTCTGAAGCAAAACCAAGAAATGTAACTGAATTGTGTAATGTTGTTAAAGGATCTTGGAGTGTAATAACAGCTGAAAGGTTCCACAAGTTGGTTGACTCCATCCACACAGATATGAAGCAGTTATAAAAAACCGGGGTCACACAACTAAATATTAGTTTAGTGATTCACAGGATTGCTAAATCCTAGAAACAAAAAAGTTTGTACAAAATAGTTTTGTGTTTGTAAAGTCAACGGCAGACACTGCTATATTTTTTAACACACCCCTTTCAACTAATTGCCCAATGTCACAGCCTTAAGAACGTGCATATCACCAATGCTGGGTCTTGTTGGTTTTCTGAGAATCTACTGCACCTACTGGTACCTTGTTTGCCATGTAGCAATAAAAAATATACTAAAAACCTGGATTAATCTGGTTAGTCACATTGAACTGCTATTATATTGAACACTACTGTACAGGTCTGTAGAGTAGAGAAATATTATGAATGCATTCTCATATTTCTTTTTGCAAAAACATCCAGACATACCACAGTAAAATTCAAAGAGACACAAGTTCTTGCAAATTTTGAGATGAAAGTGAAACCATTTTCAGGAAAATGTTTTTCGTAACATATCACTCTATGCTCTTTAACAATGGCTTTCAACTCAACTTTGTATGTTGACATGAAATCCTTTGTACATGTTTCACTCTTTTGATTGGGAATTAGATTTTTAGGGAGTAAGCTGAGAAGAGTAATACTCTCATGTCTTCTTGTTTTTACATTTAGTTTTTTGCCCAGATGCCACATTTAGACAGTGAGGCTTGTGTAGTGGAATTACTACCTCGCTTGAGTGAGAAAATGAATCAAAGAGCACATTGATGTTCCTTTTTCGTTTTCTTTATTATCAGACATCAGAATACACTGCCTAGGTACAGCGGGAGAGCACTTGTCAAATCTTAATTGCTGCTGAAAAAAGAAGGTCCTGCCTCCAACATAGCCCTGAAATCTCTGAGGTTTTCTCTCTGTATCAGGGCGTTTTTAACCTTTCTGTAAACCAGAATTGTGACAGCCCACAGTTCAACATATGTTGCTTGTTTTTCATTATTTATTTATTTATTTTATTAATTCGTTTATTTAACAGGGACAGTGCATGGCTCTCAGCCGTACCAGAATTAGCTACAAGCTAAATTTCATCTGTAGTCCCTGGGCAGGAACAAATAACATCAATCTAACACAAACAAACAAGCTTTTCAAACAGCAACAACAAAGTTTTACACTCTTAAAACACAATACAACATAGGACAACAGCAAGAGTAAAATCACAGTATTAAGCCACAACACAAATCAATGTTAAAATACAACACTTAAGAGATTGCAAGATAGTGAACTAATGTTTGAGTTTATAGTTGGTGGGTGCATGATTGGGTGGATTTAAGCCATGATTTTATTTTAGATTTAAAACCAACGAATGTGCTGATGTCTCTGATCTCATTTGGTACTGAGTTCCAATAATTAGTGGCTCTAATAGAAAAACGAGTACTAGTACTAGTAAATCGCTGTACTGCACAGTGAGCTCTACTGGTCGTCCTAGTACACTAGTCCTTTTCGCACACGTGCAAGCTGCTAGGTCTACTTTTAACCTTAAAAGGATACAATATGCTCAAAAGTAATATAAAATACCACATGTAACATAGAATTTAGTACACTTGCTGGATCTCCCTGTTCATACTGTATTTATTGTACAGCCATGACACTGCTTCTGATTTTCACTTTCACTTTTCCTTTTAATTTACTTTAAGATACAGGAATGTGGCAACACTGTATAATGCTATTTAGCAGGTTAGGAAAAATAATTGCACATATAGTGTTTGATATGCAGATGTAACGGGTGTATGGATAGGGCCTGAATGAGGACGATAAATTGCCAATTGCCTTCTGATCTTTTTCCCTCCTGCAACTCTGCTCCCCCAGCAATGCAAAGTGGCACTGTCCAGATTTATTTATTTTTTTTGCATATAAATGAAATTATATATGTTATATAAATGTTATTTTATCATCACAGTATGCACTCAATTCATTTTATGCATTGCTAATCAATAGTTATTAAATATAACAGGAAAATGTTTTGCCTAAAGTCAATTTTATCAACAAATCTCAAACCATACACAAGAGGAAAACAATGCCACCTAGTGGCCAAAGTAACAAAGTGTGTGGGCGGGAGTGACTTACAGAAACAATTTATAATTTAACAAAGAAAACACATACCTGCAGAAGAGGTAAAGAATAAATAAATTAATTAATTAATTAATTAATTAATTAATTAAAAAGAAATAAGTATATTTTTTGTGAAGCAGAGTATAGTAATTTTTTTTAAATCTACAATAATTTTTTTAAAATTTTTATTCTAAAAATGTTATTTTATTATTATTATTATTATTATTATTATTATTATTATTAATAATAATAATAATAATAATAATAATTCGATTTTTTTTCTAATTTTCAGTTTTGACTGTAACAATAGTTTGCTTATGATTTATGTTTATGAATCATTCCAACATTTGAGTAATAACATGATTGAAGGGGCTCCCTAAAATACAGTTGCAGCTATTAAATTCAGTTCAATATCTTATTTTTCTGTCATAGAATGCCAAGTTAATTTAGTTAATAACTCAGTTAATTTGAAAATAAAGAATTTCAAGGAAAGATAGCTTATGGGCCATTTAATGTTTTATTCTTTTTTTCTGATAAATATCATAAATGTTTGTTAACTGGCCCTTGGCCTCCTGTCTTTAAGCAAATGGGCTCCTGAGCAAAGCAAGTCGATTATCCCTGGTTTGGATTAAAAAATGTGTTGCTTCATTTCTGTCAAAGTTTTTGATAATGTCATCTGTATGGATGTCTCTCTCCTCAGCTAAAGAGCCAGTCGATTGGTTCAATTATGATGTCACAGCCACAACAGTAAGAGTCTCAATGTGTCCATAAGAAAATCATTAATGCTCCCCTTACACTTGTGCTGCATACAGTATGTATTGTTGACCTGTCCTATCCTGTCCTTGCAGTTCCAAGGATTAACAGAAGGCTCCACAGATGATGAGGTGGCCGATGGTAAGATAGCAAAGAAAAATATTTCGGTTAGTTGGGTGTTTTTGTGTGTGTGAGAGAGAGACGAAGGGGGAAAGGACAACAGAACGGGAACTTTTAGATGTTGTTAGCATTGAAAATCCCCTCTGCCCCATTGGGTTTCAACAGGAAGTCATGTCATCATAGTAACTGAGGCTTAACAACGAAACAAGCCACAGGAAACATGGCTCAACACACCTATCTCTCTCTCTCACACACACATTCAGTCACACCCGAACACACACTTGCATGGATGTTGTTGTGCTCCATTAAGCTTCCTTACAGTCTCCCCCTGTCTTTACTGCAGCTCCTCAATCAGTAGATAGGCCTCTTGATTGGGAGGTGTCCCCCCTCGTCCTGATGATCCCTGTTTCGTTTGTTCTCTTGTTGATCATTTTGGCTGCCTATATATTCAGGTACAGTGAATACTTCCTGCCGTACAACAAACATGGATACATCTACACTACTGGTCAAAAGTTTTAGAAAACACCAACTTTTCCAGAATTTAATTGAAAATGATGCAGTTTAATGTCTCAGTGTACTCTGAAATTAATGCACATTTGCAACATTTAAAATTCTGCATTGAGCATGATAGTGTTTTGAAAGTAAAAAAAAGATTCAAAATCACATTTTATGTTGGACTAAAGGACTAAAAAAAGACACAAAATGACCAAAAAAAGACACAAATGACAAAAAAGACACAAAATGATAAAAAAGACAACAAAAGACACAAAATGACTAAAAAAAGACACAAAATGACAAAAAAAAAAACACAAAATGACTTACAAAGACTTGAAAAGAATTCAAAAATGGACAAAATAGCCCAAGACTCCATAGAGTTAAGTTGTTAACCCATTTCTTGTTCCCTGAAAAAGGCCTACTTGTATAATTCTGAAGTGTACATTATTTTTCAGTTTTGGTTAAGCTTACCTTTTTTTATTTACCTCTGGCAGTTCACAA
Source organism: Centropristis striata (assembly GCF_030273125.1). Taxonomy (NCBI): domain Eukaryota; kingdom Metazoa; phylum Chordata; class Actinopteri; order Perciformes; family Serranidae; genus Centropristis; species Centropristis striata. Next base: position 13,046,336 of record NC_081524.1, read on the forward strand.
CTTACCTTTGTACCCTTTCAAGCTGTTCATTTGACTTGAACTGCTTGAATTTCAATAAAAAACTGGAAAAATTGGGGTGTTCTAAAACTTTTGACCTGTAGTGTACAACATGAGTGGATGAATGTCCTTGATTTCAGACCAAAGCAAGTTATCTCAGTCAACTTCTCTCTTTTTTTTAAATTTCAGACACAAGGACAGATTTGTCTCTAAAATCCAGAGTCTGAGTCCCATCGCCCAGTTTGGCGATTCTCCCCGGCGTCCGCCCTCTGCTCCGCCCTCTGCTCCGCCACTTCCAGAAGGGCAAGCTCTTGTGACCTTTGCCCCACCCCATTACAAAGAGCCCCCCCACAGTGGAGTTGAAAGACAGGAAGAAGATGAAGAAGATGAAGAAGAAGAACAGCAGCTTAAGGAGAGGACAGAAGCCATGCACTTCAACAACACAAGTTATTTCTTTCTCCATAGGGAGTGATGAGCAGGCAGGAAGGGGAATAAAACAAGCCAGATGACAAAAGGACAATGGACTTGAAAATTGTTGCAGTTTTGCAAAGAGCTTGTGTTTATAGAAGCTCAGGAACAGCTTGTATAGTCTTTCTCTCTTTCTATCACTAAAATAATACCTCTAAAAATACCTCTAAATAGGGTCTGGCTGATGGATAAAGCCATCGTCACAACATGGTGCTTTAAAAGCCCCACCCTCCATCCATGCCTACACCTGGGCGTGGGTTTGCTGTGGCATTTATTAAGTGCTTAAAAAGTAACAGTTCTGATGATTTCAGTGTGCACGGACTGATTTTGCAGGTGCAACTGAAGGCGCATACCAGGGTCACGTCAACAAATCTCAAATAGAGGAGAATGTGTTCAAAATAATTAAAACATTTTAAGAACACACTTCAGTTTTACAGTCAATGTAATTTACTCAGTTCTGGTTAAAGAATTAATAAAATGACAAGCATCATTTTATTCTTAATGGTGGATATAAGCCCTATAGTGGGTTTTGTGGCCATATGGTTTGATTATCTTTTGGATGACTCGCGCTGACGATATCATCGTACATTGTGATGTTTCACTGTGGACATCAATATGCCAAATTGGTAAATGTTGCCCTACCCTACCTCTAAAAACACTTTATCTTTTTGTATTTGTTGTAAGAGCAGCCTTTTAGCTACTCTCTTGTTGGCTATGTGTGTTGATAAACTGTAGACTCGATGTAGGCCTGCTTCTAGCCTCCCACCTCATGCTCTGTTTGTATATAATTTTATTAAGGCTTATCAAATATATAACTTGCATCCTGCCCTTTCAGTTTTCACATATTCTTTATAAGGTTTTTTAAAAAGAATTGTAGAAAGTTAGTGTCAGAAGCATTTGTTGTTAATTTGGCTTTCCTGCCTTGTAGACCTGTTTAAAACTATGTGTTGCTCCAAAGAAAATTATTGTAGTTATGAAGTGTGCAAAGCAGGCAGCTGCAAAACTTCTCACTTATTTAGGAATAGTTACTAGCATTATGTCAATTGTTATGTTCCAGCCCTCCAGGTGCTTTATTTCCTGCTAATAACATAGTCATATACAAAAAGATTAATAGTCAACAGGATGAAAAAAAAAATATATATAGCCTATATATATATGTCAGGAAATTGTTTGTTGATTGAGATATTTATAATTGATGAATTGTAATTTCGATTGACAATGAATTTCTATTTTTTGTAAGGATATGTATGTCAGTAATTAATTTAGATTTTTGTATGGCAGAGGCAAAAGATAACTATTAAAATAACTAAAATGTTATAATAATATAATGGTAAATAATTAACATGTAAAACAAAGCATCAGGTGGTTTAAAATGTATTTTCGCTTTATGCTATTCATTTTCTGTACATATCACTTGATTGTATGATGATTTCTCTTTTTTTGTTACAAATAAAAAAGTATGTGCTAAAATATACTTTGAGGACTACCATTATTTCCATTTTCATGTTTATATGTTATATTTTCAGATATTTATTTAATTAAAAATAATGATACATTTAGACTCAGCAAATCTGTTCTAAACTAATTTTTTTCCCCTTATCGTCCATTAATTGGATGATGGATTCATTTTATTTCGTCATACTGTTAAAATAATCGCCTAAGTCATTTTTGTCCTTTTTTTTTTGCCTAAATCAGTTGATCAGATCAATTGTGATTTGACCGCTTTAAGATCATCACTTCTTTGACAATTTGCCACATTCATAGGCATCACATAAGAACCCAGCAAAGAAGAGCTAGAGGGAGATTGTTTAGTTATCAGTTTAGTTTATCAGTGTTTTATTGTAGACACTAATATTAGTAACACTTTACTCTAAGGTGTCTACATAAGAGTGACATGAGCATGTTATAAACATGACATGGGATGTGTCATGAACATTAATGACACTCTGAAGTAACATTAATGCTCATGATACTTGTCATGTCATGTTTCTGACAGGCTTGTGTGACTCTTATGTAGACACCTTCAAAATAAAGTGTTACCATATCTTGCTTAAGTCACAAAGGCATGTTCAAAATCTGCCTAAGTCATTTATTTCTCTTAAGTTACACACAGTGTTATTACCATGCCAATAGCCATCCTTTGTTACATCCTTTTTGAGTGAAATGATCAATACATTTCATATGTTACACTTTTGGTGAAGTTTTTTGTGTTTCCTGCAAAACTTGAAAAAATTAGTCAGGCGATTATTTTGACAGGGTGACGATTTACAAAAAAAGGTGAACATGTTATCCTGTTTCGTGCTGCCACCTGGCGGACGAAGCCGTTAATTGCTGGATGTCGTTTCTATAGCAACAGTTGTAGCAGCAGTGTCTTTAACAGGTGACTGTTTTTGTGCTTCGTTTACCAATTTAAACAGCGACTGCGAGGTAAATAATAAGGAGAAACTATGGCTGGAGAAGGGGGTTTGCCAAAACTGGACGTCGCTGTATTAAGTGCTGAGCAGCAAGAGAAACTGCGACAGTTCAAGGTAACGACTGCATTTTAACAGTGCTAAAATGCTAACGCTACATTAGCTAGTTAGCCACAAATCGCTTTATTTGGATGTGTTTTGACTTGACGTATTGTCTCTCAGATCAAGACCAGAATCGATAATGAGAAGTATTTGAGATCCCACCCAGAAGTAGATGTATTGATAGGCGACTTTCTAAGGTAAGATAACTTTGGCTCATCTTCTCTTACAGTCATTCAGCAGATTCACTATAAACTTTGCCCACACACGGACCCTGCTGGTTAACTTTATTATAGCTACTTGATAGTTGTGCCAGAGACTGAGACGAAAAGAAATCGTCACCCTGTTAAAATAATCTAAGGCTATTGGCATAGTAATAACACTGTGTGTAAATTATGTAACTTAAGAGAAATAAATGACTTAGGCAATTTTTGAACATGCCTTTGTGACTTACTTTATTTTGAAGGTGTCTACATAAGAGTCACACAAGCCTGTCAGAAACATGACATGACAAGTATCATGAGCATTAATGTTACTTCAAAGTGTCATTAATGTTCATGACACATCCCATGTCATGTTTATGACATGCTCATGTCACTCCTATGTAGACACCTTCAAAATAAAGTGTTACCATATCTTGCTTAAGTCACAAAGGCATGTTCAAAGAATTGCCCAAGTCACATTTTATTTTGACTTAGGCATAATAAATCCGCTTAAGTCACACACTTGACATAGGCCATTATCTTTAAGGGGTAAAATCACATGATCTGATCAACTCAGGATGTAGGCGATTTTACCATAGGTGGTCATGAGGAGATGATTTAGGCAATAAATGACTTAGGCGATTATTTTAACAGTGTGACGAAATACAACATGCTCCTGATGGTCACACAGAAGTAGTGTTGGGAAAGCTACTAATTACTTAATGCTAGAAGAAGTAAAGCTACCCTATAGGAGAAATCTAGTTTGGTCAACAAAAGCTACTGAATCAGTTCAAACTACTTAGCAAAAAAAATATCAACTTGACAATTTACATATACCTCAAAGCTCATAGAGCCTAAAAATAGTCAGTATACAAGTTCAGAAGGTTTTCGAAACAGAAGTTTACATACACTATATACAAAGACACATATGCTTTTTTTTCTCACTGTCTGACATGAAATCAGACTATCACTTTTAATCTGTCATTTTTATGTTTCTTTTGGAGTAATGTCTTCTTCCTGGCAGAGTGGCCTTTCAGCCCATGTTGGTACAGGACTCGTTTCACTGGATAATGACACACTCTTACCAGCTTCAGCCAGCATCTTCACAAGGTCTTTTGCTTTTGTTCTTGGGTTGATATGCACATTTTGGACCAAAGCACGTTCATCTCTGGGACACAGAGCCCATCTCCTTCCTGAGCGCTATGATGGCTGGACATTCCCATGGTGTTTATACTTGGGTATAATTATTTGAACAGATGAATGTGGCACCTTCAGGCATCTGGAAATTGCACCCAAGGATGAACCAGACTTGTGCAAGTCCACAATTCTCTTCCTGATATTTTGGTTGATTTCTTTTGACTTTCCCATGATGTTACACAAAGAAGCAGTGTGTTTCAGGTGTGCCTTAAAATACATCCACAGGTGTGTCTCCAATTAACTCAAATGTTGTCAATAAACCTTTCAGAAGCTTCCAAAGACATGACAGCATCATCTGGGCTTTCCCAAATTGTTTCAAGGCATAATAATGTTAGTGTAAGTAAACTTCTGACTTTGAAGCAAGTAATAAAAAATTGTCTGAAAAAATCCTTCTCTCATTATTCCGGCATTTAGTAAATAGAAATAATTTTGGTAATCCTAACGGACCTAAAACAGGAAAAGTGATTGTCTGATTTCATGTCAGACAGTGAGAAAAAAAGCATATGTGTCTTTTTATATAGTGTATGTAAACTTCTGGTTTCAACTGTATCTTACTATAAATTATGCTGCTATCTGTAGTTTATAGTTTCAGTAGTTGAACTACACAAACAATGGCAATAAATATTTGCCAATAATGTAGTTAAACTAATGTTAAATGTAAATGTAAACTGTAATGTTAAATGTAGTTGAATTACATGTAGTTCATTACTCCCCAACACTGCACAGAAGATCAAACATCATTTTTTTTTCTGCTTATAATGTCCTCCTTTTTGCTGCTAATGTTGTTGTTCTTTATAGTAGATATCATAAAACCAACCAGCAAACAATAATAAATCTAAAGTAAATTACAGAGAGTAACAGCATGTCTGCCAAATAATTTTATTTACTTTGCAAATTGGCATTATCTCATCTCAGATGCAAAATAAAGCAAACAACTATGTTCAATAAAAAAATGAAAAATGTAAAACCTGATAAAATAAAATGGAATAAATTGACATAAATTGAGTTTGCCTGGTGATGGTAAGCCAACATTTATAATTAATTTGTTTATTTTTTAGGATGATAAAAAAATGTCTGACCTTGACTGAATGAGTGAGCCAATCCATTAATTATTTTAATGGTAGTTTCCACACATTCTAAAGCCTAATTTTAACCTGCCCTGAATGTGACCTATTTTACTACATACAACATATTACATGAACATCTTTTACATATTGGGTGGCAACCATCCTTAAAACATTCCATTGTATTTACACAAATATGCAGCTTAATTTTAAAAGCTCTGACCACATGTATTAATTCTCAAACAAATGAACTCCAATGGAAGTCAGAGGTGCTTTTAGGTTGATGCATCTCATGCTTCGAAGCATGCTTCTTTGTAGTGCCAGATCTTTCAGCATCTCCCTCTGTCAGTGAGTGTATCAGAGAAAAATATAGCTGAACACCTTTTAATAATGCTTCTTAGATTTAAAACACTTCTAGGGCACAATCTCACTAATAGACATCAAACTGTACTCATACAGTCACTTTTTGCATTTCCTGTCCTCTCACAGAGATGTGCTTCTTAAAAGACCTGCTGACATCCGAGAATTTGCTGCAGGTGAGTTTTGAGTATTTTATTTTGTATGTCTTAACCCTTTGATGCGCAACATGGGTCAAAAATGACCCACATTCATTTCCCATGTTATTTATTGCTTGCTGTGTTTGTCTGTGCTCTATCTTTTGATATCAACTTATTTTATGATTGAATATTTTAAATATTTTTTACATAATTTATGGAGAAAAAAAGTTTTTGTATTATTACACAGCTAACTACTTGGCTGAGTAGCTTGCTAAGCTAACTACTTAGCCAAGAAGTTAGCTAAGTAGTTAGCTTAGCTAACTACTTAGTAACTAGTTAGCTTAGCTAACTACTTAGCCAAGAAGTTAGCTTAACAAGCTACTGAGCTAAAAAAAAAATGGATATGGCTCATTTTTCACCCATGTTGTGTATTAGAAGACTAGTGACAGAAAAAGGGATTTTATTCAAAAATGTATAAAGGAAAACATAAAAATTAGGATGTATGATGATCAAAAACAAACTAATTGAGGAAAACCTGGAATACTGAATGATGAATTATTGCAAAGATATAGAACATAAAAACTGTCGGGTCACTTTAGACCCATGTTGTGCATCAAAGGGTTAATAATTCGTAGTGAATAATAGATACCAGTGATGATTTAATAATAATCTACATAAAAATAATTAAGCAATGAAATCTTGTCCTACTGTACAAGACAATGTCTTATAAAAGTAGTAAATAATCCTATTATTCTAGTTTTGACTAAATGTGTGTCTTTAAATGTCAAGTCAAATCAATGGCAAGCAAACAAATTGAATGAAGTCAAAGTACCAACATGCAAATGTTTGATAGGGAACTTCAGTATATGAGTATAAGTAAACCCTCCGGGGGTCAACTCGCCTCAAAACCTCCTCCAGACTTTTCTCTGTCTTGGCTCCCAAATGGTGGAACGAGCTCCCTACCGACATCAGGACCTCAGACAGCCTGTACATCTTCCGCTGCAGGCTGAATGAAGACCTATTTCTTCCAACAATACCTCGGTTAAGCCATGGTCACCTAACACATATATTTAAAAAAAAATAATAATAAATTGCTCTTCTTCTTCTTCTTTTCTATTCTTTTCTTCTTTAACATATAGCACTCCTGTAGCGTAGACAGTTAGCTCTTAAAGTTATGTACTTACTTGATTCCTGTGGTCTATGTCTAGTACCATCAGGTTGAATGCACTTATTGTAAGTCGCTTTGGACAAAAGCGTCCGCTAAATGACATGTAATGTAATGTAATGTAATGTAAACTAGAATAAGTGTCAATGGTCTTTTTCAGATCACTTCACCAACCCAAACCTTCGTGCAGTTATTGGCTCCAAAATGGAAGGAAACATGGAGTGAAACACACCCAACAGTCACGGTGCTTCTCCTTTGTGTCTTTATCTTTACAGAGCAACACATGTATGGACTTTATTAACAATACAGACATGGAGAGATTTGTATCAGTCCACTAACTGATGCCGTTATGGTCAGATTTCCTATCATACTCATGCAGAAAGCCAGCTTACAGGGAAGGTGGTAACAGCCATTCCCAATGAGGGTGATTAAAGGTTGATGAGCAGAGGCAGTCCTGTGGGTATTACACTCTGTGCTGTTTGTCACACCATGTTTTCACACCAACATGATTGTGAAGAGTTCCTGAAGACTTGAGCTTATGTTTACTGATTAGAACTACCTTTTTAACCAAAACCGTCTTTGTTGTCTGCATTTTGGGCCTACAGTTATTGAGTGGAAATACTGTAGTCTGCACTGACCTGTTTATGGACCAATCAAGATATAATATATACTTAACTTATGTATTTTATGATGATTTCATGAAGAAATTCACAGGTTTTTATTTTATTTTATCATATTCCTTACCTTTTTTACAAACAGATTTATTTTCGTGCCCTGGAAAATTTGACTCATTTAACTCTTTCTTTTTTTGTTGGATTTAGCATCTTGCTGCCATTAAAACCTGCACCTTTACCTGCAGTGGCCTTGACAAATAAAATCAAATGTGCTTGTTTGCCACTCACTATCCAAAGTTGCCTTTTTGTGATTGCCCATTTCCTCTGAAGACACTGAATAAAGCTCCTACTGTGCGGTTATTGTCTTTTGTATGTAAATTTTTTTTGCTGCGTCACTTTATTTGGATATTAGAGCTCTTTGGTTGTGTGTGTGTGTGTGTGTGTGTGTGTGTGTGTATGTGTGTGTGTTTTATCAGCCCATCTATCTTTTCCAGCTTTAATTAGAAAAGATGTTTGATCTGGTAAAGATTTGACATCCTGATTTGCAACCTCAAAAATAAACCCCTGATAAATCAACAACTGCTTGTCTAACAAAATCTGCTGTTTTTTGCTTAGTCATTTTCACACACACACACACACACACATACGTCAGGTTTTTATTTTATCATTTTCCTTACCTTTTTTAGAAACTGATTTATTGTCATGCCTTGGAAAATGAAGAAATTCACAGGTTTTTATTTTATCATATTCCTTACCTTTTTTAAAAACTGATTTATTTTCGTGCCCTGGAAAATTTGACTCATTTAACTCTTTATTTTTTGTTGGATTTAGCATCTTGCTGCCATTAAAACCTGCACCTTAATAAAATTACCACAGAAATCATCCATCCCGATCAGACGGGGTTTATAAAGGGAAGATACTACGGGGACAACATTAGAAGGTTGTTAAATTTAATGACACACCCAAAAGTTAAAGAAGAGGAATCAATGATATTATCCTTAGATGCCATGAAAGCGTTCGATAGAGTTTCCTGGCAATACCTTATTCAAACTCTTAAACGATTCAAATTTGGCCCAAACTTCATCAAATGGATACAAACCTTATACTCAGATCCGCAATCCGCAGTTAAGGTTAACGGATTTCTCTCAGATCGCTTTACTCTGGAACGTGGGTGTAGACAAGGTTGTTCACTATCTCCTTTGCTTTTTGATATCAGTATTGAACCATTAGCACAGATGATTAGGGACAATGATAATATAAGAGGGGTCACGATAAATGGGGAACAGCATAAAATTTCAATGTATGCTGATGACGTATTGTTGTATCTTACAAAACCTGCAACAACAATACCATATCTAAAGGACATCATTTTCACTTATGGACACTTCTCGGGCTACAAATTAAACGTGGACAAAACAATGGCCATGTATATAGGTGGCAACATCTCAGATACAACTAAATTGCAGACTGGGTTTAAATGGCCAGTAGATGGCATCAAATATTTAGGTATTCATATACCACCTTCATTAGAAAAACTATACGATTTCAATTACAAAAGCTTAATTCATAACATTAGTAAGGACTTAGATAGATGGTAAATATTGCCCCTTTCGCTGCTGGGCCGCATTGAGAGTGTCCGTATGAATGTGCTGCCCAAATTATTATATTTATTTCAAATGATACCAATTAACATCCCCAAAACTACATTTGACAAGTTGGACAAACTAATTTCAATATTTATCTGGCAGAGAAAGTGACCAAGAATCAGACTTAAAGCGCTATAGTTATCTAAAACAAAGGGAGGGCTCAAACTACCTAATCTGAGATACTGCTTTTGGGCTGCGCAATTAAAACCATTAGTAATATGGATTCAGGACCTATCACATACACGCTGGCTCAATATTGAAAAAAGTTTATGTGAAAGACCTTTACATGCCTTACCATTCTTAGATGTCCATCCAAGCAAAATAAATATGGGCGATTGGACCAAAAACACATTAAAAATTTGGGAGACAATAAAATTTACTTTTGGGTTGCCTAAAACAATTTCAGCACTTACAAACATTGGATGTATGAATGATTTTGTGCCCTCTAAATTAGATGCAGGTTTCAGGAATTGGTCGAGGTATGGACTCACCAATTTACATCAACATTTACACAGCTGTTGGAGGAATTCAAACTACCTAGAACAGATTTCTTCAGATACTTGCAGTTACGGGATTTCTTATTAAAACATAAAGATTGGGACAAAGTTGCTAAACCGGCACTAATTGAAGAGCTATTGATTAAAGTACAAACAAAAAAATGGGATAAGAAATTAATAAATTGTTGTTACCAAATATTCCTGAGCATGAATTTGAATAATACTGCACAGGTGAAGGAGAGATGGGAAATTGAAATGAATGCCAACATATCACATGATATGTGGGAGGAAATTTGTAGGGAAGTACATTCAGTAACTAATTCAAATGTATGGAGAGAATTTAAATGGAAGGTGGTCATGAGGTTCTTCCGGACACCTGAAATTACAGCTAAATTTAGCACTACGCACTCAAATAAGTGTTGGAGAAACTGCGGCCCACACATTGGCAATCAGACCCACATACTATGGCTATGCCCAAAACTGAAAGCATTCTGGAAGGAAGTGTATGGATCCAATGGTGGCCCTACTAGGTCTATTACCAAAAGGCATTGAAGGAAGAACCAAAACATATCTTTTACAGATATTACTAGCAAAAGCAATTAAATGCATTACAGTAAGGTGGTTGAAGCCTGACCCCCCAACACATAGTATGTGGTCTGAAAAAATAAAGGAAATATATCAAATGGAACAAATAACATACTCCTTAAGACTTCAAAAACATATATTCACTAAAAGGTGGAGCCCTGCTATGGGTATACTGATATAATTTTATTTATTTTATTCCATTTTAATTTATATTTTTCTTTGTCATTATAGTCTCTGTATTTTTTTGGATGTACCATAAGTGTTACCATGTGTATGAAACAGCAGATATGTTGAATATGATTCTGTACACGATTGTGAATTAAACTTAAATAAAAACTAAGTTAAAAAAAAAAAAAAAAACCTGCACCTTAACCTACTGTGGCCTTGACAAATCAAATCAAATGTGCTTGTTTGCCACTCACCATTCAAAGTTGCCTATTCATTATTGCCCACTTCCTCCGAAGAGACTGAATAAAGCTCCTACTGTGTGGTTATTGTCCTTTGTATGTAAAAAAAATTGTGATATTAGAGCTCTTTGGTTGTGTGCGTGTGTGTGTGTGTGTGTGTGTGTGTGTGTGTGTGTGTGTGTGTGTGTGTGTGTGTGTGTGTGTTTTATCAGCCCATCTATCTTTTCCAGCTTCAATTAGAAAAGATGTTTGATTTGGTATGATATGATTGGTATGGTAAGATTTGATATCCTGATTTGTAACCTCAAAAAAAAAAAAAAAAAAAAAAAAAAACCCTGATAAATCAACAACTGGATGTCTAATTCAAAATAATAATTCCTTTATGATGTTGTTCAGCTTTGTGTATCATTGTGTTGGATTTGTTTGGTTTTAAAGTAAAAGGTAGAATAAAATCTGTGGCTTTTTGCTGAATCATTTACACAAACACACAAACACACACACACACACACACACACACACACACACATACGTCATGATTTAATACATGCACCTGCTTTGCCTCTTGAGTACAGGTAACCACCCAGCCAGCTCACATCAGACGCGAGAGAGGGGCAGAGGAACAACACGCTTTACTTTGTCTCCATCCTGTTTTTGAAATTTCCCCGTTTCTAGGATCAGCCTGGTAGCAGACTCGGATTCTGTAAGTACAAAACTAATTTATATATAGAAATCAATCAGTTCTTTTTTCCCTTTTAACTGTGATGATAGTTTCAGGTTTAATCAGTATTTTGTATGTTTTAATAATTCTTAACTAATAATATTTACCTGTGATTATTTAATAATAAGATAACATATGACTTTATTTATCCCGCAGTGGGGAAATTTAGTTGTCACAGCAGCTCAAGATAAAGATACAGACACATAGATATAGAAGACAGAATAAGAATATAAAAAAACAAGACATACACATACATTCTAGACATACTAAAGCTATTTGGCATTTATTATTAATATCTATTTTTTGTGTTTTTATTTGTGTTTTTATTTCTGAAAGTACTTTGCATTTCATGTACAACAAACACAATATATATATATATATATATATATTAATCAAATATAAAAAAAATCAAATATATAGACATATAAATATTTAGGGAATTAAATCTTGTCTAACATTTACAAGTCAATGTGTTATGAAAGTGGTAAATATGCTATTATTTTTTTTTGTTTGTTTTTACTCCATTTCCAGTAAATGTGGGTATTCAAATGAAAAAACAAATCAATGGCAAGCAAACAAATTGAATGAAGGCAAAGCACCAACATGCAAATGTTTGATAGGGAACTTCAGTATTTAAAAAGCAAAGACATTTTAAAGTTTGTGTACGTGCAGAGGTGAAAGGAGAAAGGTACATCATGTTGTTATCAAACCTGTTTTTCACAGCACGAATCCTCCAAAGTCTGTGGCCTCCCATAGGATGAGTGATAAAGGTGTTAACTAGATCACAAATCCTCAGAGGAGAACATATGTGAGAAAACTGGAGGTGGCCTGCATGGAGACAGGTTCCATAACAACCCATGACAAAACTTAATTACTTTTTTCTGTTATGGAAAGAAAAAAACATCATTACAAAATAGAAAGAAGCAAGTCAACATTACTTGTAATATTTGTAGTATTAATACCAACTTTAAATTATGTCCTCATGTTCAAAAGGCAGGCAGCTCTTTCCAACATGCGCCCAAAAGGAGGAACATTTTTGTTTCTACTCATTGTAGTCTGTGCAACTTTGGGTAAGCAGCAACGCCATCACATTGTCTCTTCTCATAACTGGCAAAATCCATGCATGTTGTTTATCTATACATCCATATGTGTGTTTCCCTAATTATAAATTACTACCTCATCAGCTGAGCGATCAGATGGTGGTCGGGATCGCGGCAGAAATCGTGGCATGAGAGGCATTGGCAAAAAATTGGTATGTCATTTTCTGCATATTTGCTTTAAAGGAGATTCTCATTTTCACAGCTAAGTTTTCATTTTCACAGTTTTCTCTGTCAAACATATCTGACTTCAGACATTTCTAATCTTTTATCACATTGAGAGTTTGAAGATTTTTTCTATTGCTAAAGTCATTCTGATGTTACGCAGCACAGTGATGAGTATATAGACACAATCAGTCATGGGAATCAAAATGTCCTCAGTAGTGGTAATTGCACTGGAGATAACACCCTGTTATTTTATAGTCTGAGAGGGTAGATAGTAAAGTGGATTGCGGTTTCTTACACAGTAGTTGGTCAAAAGTATCTTCTCATTTGAATTTCAGTGTTTGAACTCCATTTTTGGAAGTTAGAGTTTCTATCATAAAAACCATTAAACATATCTTAAGATTCTCAAGAAATGTGGAAGAAAGCTTTTTAATATTTAAATATTTTTTTTATTCTAAAATGATCAATGTATTGTTGTATTCACTATTTATTTCCATTCTTTTTTTATTTCTAACTTTATTGCAGAAGTTAATAGACATTTACATTTGTTTACATATATTCTTATACTAGTAAAGACAAAAAGTAAGATAAAAAACTAAATAAAATAATAATAAGTTGAATAAAGAGCTACTCACAGAGAGTAAATGTGTATTTTTTTTTTACTCTTTTACCTCCATGAACCAGCTCTGTACCTTAGACTTAATTTGTTTTTTTTAATTATTCATTTTAGGTCGAAACCACCGTTTTCAAGTGTTGAGAGTAATAACTTTTTCTATCCATGTATGGACAATTTAAACAGATGTCTTACCTTAAACATCCTGTCTGTCCTTTTTTTCCATCAGATGAAGCAGTGCCAGGAAATGGGTGAGGGAACTCTTCATTCACATTATATGGGACATTGTGTGTTTGCGACAATAGACAGATCCAATTTACTGTACAAATCCCAATCCCAGTCCCAGTATGTTTACACACATTATGAGTACCCTTTGTAACATGAGTCAGAACTAATATATGGCAAAGACCTGTCCTAATGTGTTTAAACTGTGCAACATAATAACATGGAGGGTTGTTATGTTACAGGATACTCAAAGCCTGAGAGGATGGAGCTGCAAACTATCCTTGAAAACAGGTAATTCTGTAATTGTGTGTTAGGTAATCTCTTAAAGAGCCAAATAATGTCCCTGAATTTTGTAAGCTTGTAAAAGTTATTTTGATTACATTTATATCTCAGTTCTTGAAGACTGTGGTCGTATTATGAGGATTTTAGCAAAGTGTTGCTAATAAGTGATATAGACTTAACCTCACTGGGTGATTAAAGGATAAAAATCTAGTTGATTAACGGACAAAATCAATCAACAAATAAAAAAACGATCAATTTCTTCTCACTGAAAAGTTGTTTCTTCTCTCATTTCTCTCAGTGACTTGCCTATGGTGGACACAAATTCTGACCAAATGGATGCCTTCCTATCTAAGTTTTTCAAAGCCGAAGAGTCAATGTCTTCAGAATCAGGAGAGAAGAAAGACAAAAAGAAAAAAAAAAAAAAACCTAGTAGACCTGGTAAACCTGATAAATCTGATAAACCTGATAAACCTGATAAACCTGATAAACCTGGTAGACCTGGTAGACCTGGTAGACCTGGTACAGGCGGAAGACCTGATAGACCTGATAAAAATGGAAGACCTGATAGACCTGACAGAATGGTGTGAACACACACACACACACACTCACACACACACACACACACACACACACACACACACACACACACACACATAAGCACTTAAACTACATTGAATTTCTTCACATAAAGATGATGTAAATGAGTATGGGTTTTTGATTATTTGGAGTATTGAAATACTTATATATAAGTATTTTAATACTTACTTTGATATATCATATACAAATCTGGATTTTAATGGTTGATGGAACATTTTTACTACTTATTTGTTATAATTTTACCTGCTTTAGCCAGCATGTAATAGTTGTCTGTTTTCTCTTTGGCTCTTTTTAGGCAAACATGTGGAATTGCAGCAACCTTCCACCCATGGTCAGGCGGATGAATACCTCTTCTGTCAGTACTTCCTACTAATGCCAAGATTTAACTAAGTAATACAGTATTCTGGCAGTCTAATGATTCCTTCTATTGCTCTGATTCCCTCAGGAGGCAATTGCATGTTACATGCGAGCATATTTAGCCCCTCTAGCCTTGAAGGCTCTGACCCCACAGAGTGAATGCAACATGACCTCAGAGGACAAAGACGCACTGCTTTGGGCTGCCCAACCTATAATGATGGATGAGTCTTTCAACGCTTTGGACCTTCCTTCCGAAATTGATACAAAAACACTGTGAGTACACTTTTATGCAATTACTGTATCCAAAGTTTATCAGCTACTTTTCTTAAAATTGTAAAATTGATGGTCGATTCCAGAAAGAAGATGCTGAAGAAAAGGTCTAAAAAAAATAAAAAAGGTGCGTTAAATTTGGTAAAAGAGCATTTCGCCCTGAAGGACTTCAAATGTACAACAAGGCCGCAATCTGATTCAAGAACAGGTAAGGAATCAGCTAAACCCATACAGTCACAAACCACTTCCAACAATTTAATCTCTTTTTGTTGTTTGATGTTGTTGTTTTTTCCCTTTGAGGCCGCCATGGGCCAGATTGAGATGGTTTAAGCGGGCCATGTGTTGCTCATTCGCATTCCAAAGTAAATACTAACACTAAGGGATGTAGTTAAAAAGAACAAAAAGGTGAATGAAGCTGAAATAAATTAAACCTGATGACCGACAGGAAGAGCAGGAGGTAGATGAGCTCTTATGTGTGATCAATGCAAAGCATGTAAATATTGTGTCATTTAACAACCAACATTGAAACTGACAGGTTTTGTCATCGAAACATTGCATCTGTGTTTTTGACACACAGTATATATTTTTGCATATGTGTTTAGATGCTTTGAGATCTGCGAAATAGATAGATTACTTTATTCATCCCCGAAGGGAAATTCGGTTGTCACAGCAGTCTGGTATTCAAGTACAATAAAATACAATAGAATAAAATACTGAGGTAGCATAAATAAAAACAACAATAGAAAAAAACACAGAATAGAACAAGGACACTTAAGAAGTTAAAAAAAAGAAGATCAGTTGGTAGGATGGTTGGCAAGATGATGGTAATTAAACTGGTGATATGATGCAACAATGCTATATTGACTAGACGGTATATAATAATAATAATAATAGTACAGTATATAATATAATATAATATATATAATATAATAATATAATATGTAATAATAGATAATAAACAATATAAAAATAAATAAAATGAAAAATATAAATAAAGTCATTTTAAATAAAATATGATATATAATATATAATAATAATATTATTATTATTATGAATAATAATAATAATAATAATAATAGTAATAACAATAATAATAATAATAGTAATAATAGTAATATTAATAACATAGCAAAGTGTCGTGCATGAAAATCAAATACCATGTAAGGTGCTTCATCACTAGTGAAAGTTGTCCCTTATCAGTACATGTGGATCTGCAAACCACACACTCAAATCATACCCATAAACTCCTGTAGGGTGGATGTGAAGCCTTTTGTCCTGCCTCCTTCCTGTCATCACTTTTCTACAAGTGTGAATGTGACTTGTAATAGCCTCATTTTGACTGTAGAGGGGATGGTTCGCTGCAATTCTTCAGTACCATGGCTGAATTCGGAGGCGCTGGAAATGCTTGGATTTGACATCGACAGTTTGAAAAGAAACGATGTTAATTATTCTCCCAAGGAACAGGTGAGGTGGTCGTCAATACAGAGTGAAGAGCCAATAAAACTAAAAATAGCAGATGACAACATTTTTAATTTGTAGCACTGTTGGTTTGTTTTCTTCGCTTTTTCTTTTGCAGCTGTGTGAATTTTTCCGCTCCAACCGGTTCAGATCTGCAACCTCTGGCCGTAGTATGAAACCCACTCTGCGCAAGACGTTTGGGAAAAAATTTCGAGAATGCTTCAAGGGAAAAGAGCTTGCTGAAAATACGGACAAGTTTGTATTCATGCATGAATGTGTTTCACACAAAGATACAAATTGTTAGAAAACAAGTGAAGATAAAATCAGGTTTTCAGATTTTTGCTGAAGTGGACAGATGAACATACAGTAATGGTTTCCACAGGAGTAAACAGCATTCTTATAGCTGCTCACTCATTGTAAAAGAATGAAAAACACATCAATGATAATAATTCTGTATACCAATAAACTTACCCAATGTTATAGCTAGAGAACTGGTTGTATTTCAGGGTTGGAATAATCAAAACTTTGTTGCTTTTGAATCTCACCAGGATGGGCGTACTGGCCTGTGACAAAACCGAGTTTCCAGACTTGACTCCTGACCTCAGCAAGAAATTTCTCTCTGACCTTGACAACCTTAACTGTGAAAACCCTCGAATCAAACTGGTATCACTCACTTACCCAAGCCTTCACCCATGTCCCCACTCAGCCAGGACATAAGTAAACTTCATGAATGTCTTTTCTTTTCTCCTGACTCAAGGTGAGGAAGCGTCTCATTAGATTTCTGATGTCAAAAAACAACACTGAAGATCTACAAAAGTTTGCTAGCAGTGTTTTGGAGTTGCCTATCAGACAACTGAAGAGGATCCCTCCCAAATATCTTGAGGAACTTGTCAAAGGAAAATACTTAAAATTGAGTCTTTCAAAGCAGAAGTTCCTGTATGAAAAAATATGCAGCAACAAGGTGAGCCTGCAGGGCCGCTGGGAACTTGTCTGATATGTTCTCTCTTTATACTTATCTCATTTTGCTTTCCCTTAGTGTAAAGATTTGTCTGGTAAGGAGCTGATAGAACTTAGCTCAATTGTACGAGCACTTCCAAACGGTGCCTTCAAGCGTATCAAGGAAATCCTGAATAATACAGAGGGCCTGAAGAACGTCTCCAGATACATGACCAAGGCACAGCGGTGGTTCGTGGTGGATATGGTAAGTCAGGAGAGAGAGAGAGAGAGAGAGAGAAGCTACCCTTATTGAATAACCTTTTTTATCCCAAATATTTCTTGACATGAAAATATCCAAATCATGTGTCATTACCTCTGTGCACTGTAAAAAATATTCTGTTTAATTTACGATAAAATACTGGCAGCTGTGGTTGCCAGAACTTTACCGTAAAAAATACAGTGAGTGGGTTTTCTACTGTAAATTTAAATGTAAATATCAGCTAAATCTGTCATTTAGACTGAAAAATCACTTGCCATTTTATCCCTATTGTGTCTCTTTTTGGTCATTTTGTGTCTCATTTGATAATTTTACGTATTTTTTTGGTCATTTTGTGTCTTTTTTTGATCATTTCATGTCTCTTTTGGTCGCTTTCTGTCTTTTTTTTGGGTCATTTTGTGTCTTTTTAGATAGTTTTGTGTCTCTTTTGGTCATTTTGTGTCTTTTTTGATGGTTTTGTGTCTCTTTTGGTCGTTTTCTGTCTTTTTTTTGTTCGTTATGTGACTCTTTTGGTCATTTTAGGTCCTTTGTTAGGTCCTTTGGTCTGCTATTATTTTTATGGTAGTTATGTCCTTGTGACGTTATGGTATTTCTCCATACATTTTAAATGAAAAATCTAGTATTTTTTACAGCAAAACTGTGTTTTCTAAAGTTTATGACAGAAAAAAGTAAAAGTTTTGTGCTATTCTTTGATTTACGGTAATTAAAAGTGTCTACTACCGTGATATTACATTTTTAATTTCACGCCCTATTTCTGATATAATTTGACAGTGTTTTACTGTAATTTCTACAAACATTTTTTACAGTGTGTGTGTGTGTGTGTGTGTGTGTGTGTGTGTGTGTGTGTGTGTGTGTGTGTGTGTGTTATATAAATATTGTCAAATGAACTAGTATGTGATTTGGAATGAAGCATAAGACAATTAAGAGGGAAGAACAAAAGGATCTCAAATCTCATTCTCAAATAGAAAGTAATTTGTTATCTGTGATACTATTTTCAAACCTTGTGAACACAAGAATGTCTTATTTGCTTCTAGCTGTCTAAAACTATGAGTTCATCACAGTTGGTAGAGAAGCTGCCCAGATCCTTGCTTTGCAGGCTTCCTATAGACAAACTGAACGACCTCACCACCTCTGACATAAAGAAAAAAACATGGTGTCTGCCACAGGTAATGTCCCTTTATACCTCCTCTCTTCCAGCACTGAGCTATTGACACATTTTATTATGTTTTTACATTTTAAACATGATGTGAATTTTTCATATTATTTTGATTTTAGATGCTAGATGAATTGATGCTATGTTTCTACTTTGTTGTATTTTCAATAGGCTGCTCAACTAGCAAAAAAGATGTTTCAAGGAATGAAAAATTTTAGGTAAGAAATACAGCGATGGACAAAGTAACAGAAATAACCAAATTATAGCAAAGCAAAACAAAATCCTTGCAATAAAAGTCCTACAAGGCTAAAATAGTTTCTGTTGTGGCTGGCAGAGGCGTTAATTCAAATTGATACAAAATAATACAAAGTTTTGTTGTATAACTACAATGACAATAAAGCTTCTTATGTCTTATGCCTAATCTAAATTCTATGATGTTCCTTTTTCTTTTTTTCTTTAATCTCCCTAAAATTTTAAACGTGTTTCCTTAAGTTGGACAAATAATTTGTTGAGTGTGAAAGCAACATGTTTTTTTTCCTATCTTGGTAAAAATGCTTTTTAACAAAACTTTGTCTTACTTAAGAGAAGAGCAAAAATAAGTCGAAACATATGGGAGTCTCAAAAACATTGAATACCAAAAACACAAGAAAAAATCATAGAAACAAGCTAATTTCAAATTACATTGTTTTGTATTAGTCAGGCGGCTTAGGACCAGATTTAAGAATAAAGGGGACACGTCGGACAAAAGCACCAAATTTTTTCCACATGGTCTCCATCACCATAGGTTTACATTTTTGGTAGGAGCCACTTCATCAAGATTGTGGATCGGAGATGGCACCCATATAAAGTCTATGAGAACCAATTTATCTTCCAATCCACTTAAAAGGTCAACCTTGGTGTCAAAATATGCATTTTCTGGGTAAAGGAATCATTTTAAGCTATTGAGAATATCACTAGAGATCTGACATGAGATTAAAGCGTTCCCTAGATTTTTTTTTGAGCAGTGTACATTGCAGCTAATCCGCACTCTCCAGTGAACATAGATTCATTTTCAGCTCAGGATTCCCTGCTGCAGCACTGAAGACCTACCAGTCTGGGTGAAAATGAACATATCTATTTGATAAAATAATTATCTAGTGATGTTCTCGGTAGCTTTAAATGATTCCTTGACACAGAAAATGTATATTTGGACACCAAGATTGACCTTCTAATTGGCTTGGAAGATATAGAGTTTCTCATAGACTTTATATGGCTGCCATCTCCGATCCACAATCTTGATGAAGTGGCTCCTACCAAAAATTGAAACCTATGGTGATAGAGAGTATGTGGAAAAAATGTGGTGCTTTTGTCCGACGTGTCCCCTTTATTTGGCTAAGCCGCCTGACTATATATCTCTTCCTGACAATTATTTGGGATTAAAGTAATCGGCATGTTCTTGATACTGTGGGTTTATATCTGCTATTGCTTCACATACATCTTGTGTTATATTTCATACATTTTATGGCAGTGGCAAGAGGATACCTTCAGGCCGTTGGGAAGCTAAGTGTGAGATTCTCAAGAATGTATCAGACAGTAAAGCAAAGGAAATGGCTCAGAACATGACAGACGCTCCGAAGTGGCTCAACCCACAGCTGGTATGGATTTACTCACACATATACTGTAATATGTAAATAAAGGATGTGTAGAGTATACTACTTGATAACAAATTTGCATTTTCAGAAAGAATGTGTTGCCGAAAAGCTTTTTACGGTCTTGGAGGCAGAGAGAGATGACTATTTTGAAACCATCACCGAGGAGGAAATAGACAAAATTCCAAAAGAGATACGTCTTCGCCTGCTGTAAATGAACCATCTTCTCCCCATCTCACTGTATTTTTAACAATGATATAATTAAAATGTGACCGCTCTCGATCTCCCTGTCTTATTTACACTGTCCCAGGGCCAAGAAGCTGAAGGATTTGCCTGACTCTGTGTGCGATGCCTTACTTGACTTGAAAGATGATGACCTGAAATTAATACCTCGTCGTTCGAAGACTCGCCCCGCATTTACTGAGAGAGCTTTGCTTTGCCTGGCCGATGTACTCACAAAAATTTGCCACACAATCACATTCTTTCCATAATTGACTATCCTTTTACATTGTCACAAACATACCTACTGCTCCACATCTACAATTATCACATTGTGAGTTTAGTACTTGCAACAAAGGTCTAACATATTTACCTTGTATTTGCAGGGGGAAGACTTATCAGTGCTGACCAATGAGGATGTGCTCAGGCTTGGATCATTGAAGTGTGAGCTTCAGGCATCCCAACTGCGCCTCATGGATCCCGACGTCCTCGAGTTCACCCTGGAGGCCATGGCTTTCTGCAAGCGCATTCCTAAACGCAACACGAAAGATATAATTGATCTTCTCATAGAGACTTATGGGTAGGACACAAGCTGCTAATGGATGCTAGAGTTACTGCAGAGAAAGCAAGAGTCTGATGCATTTTTAAAATCTTCTGCAGGAAAATATCCGACTGGTCAGATGAGATCATGGAAACAGTGGGTCCTCTACTCCTTTTGGATGTCGATGCCATATCTGCTCTGCCCAATAAGGTGTATTTCTCTTGTCTTTTGCTTCACACAATGCTCATAATGTTCCACAGTTATATTAATAAATCTCTCCACATGAAGAGGGGGTTCAGCACTTTACATATGTGGTTGCAATGATTTGTGCACATATTTCACATTTCTGTTTGTTTTCTGCCTCTGTCTCTGTTAGGATTCGATTTTGGACACTCTCGATTTCCTAATTAAAGACAGGAATGACCTCCCTGATGCCTTAAGAAGGAAAATGTTCCAACTCCGCAAAACGATAAGTTAGTGATACTGTGCAAGAACTGGTGATGCATTGTTCTACTGTCTTTTTTTTTATTTCTCACCCGCTGTGTGTGTCTCTCTTGTCTTTCTCAGAAAAAAACCGTCAAACTAGGTCTGCAGATACTGAAGGACCCACTGAGGATAACATTGAAATGCTGGGCATGGACAACATCTTCTGGAAACCTGAAGAGCTGAAGCAGATGTCAAATGCTACCTTCATCAACAGCATAGAAATATTTGCGGCCATCCCTGACTTCAGAGAACAGCAACTGGAAGTGCTCCTTGAAAAAGCAATGGAGGTAAAGTGGAGACACTGATTGTGCCATCCTGGTTCTGGTTATTTCGGGAGCATAAGACTTCTCTGGTAAAGTGATTGAGAGAAAGTCCTTTTATAATTTATTTTTTATTTTAACATTTCTATTCTTTTTTTTATCCCTGGGTTTCATTGTGGGGTTGACAGTGAGGTCCATGCAATAAGGGACTATAGTAAAGTTATTGAAGAGCAGCTGAAGCAAGGTTATTATAGTTAACGAAAACTAGAATTGAAAAAACATTTTCGTTAACTGAAATAAAAATAAAAACTAGAGTTTTTAAAAAACGATAACTAACTAAAACTGTATTTTGTGGTTACAAAACTAACTAAAATTATAGTGAAAATGTCCTTAGTTTTCGTTTTTGTCAACTTTTTTCATTCATAATTCAGTGTATTTATTTGAACATGCAACACATGGTGAATATGTTTACTGAGACTGGGATGTCTACACTCGAAACAAAATTCAAAACACCCAGAACTGTAAGAGTTAATAACCTTATTGGGGCTGAGATGATAAACCAAAGGAAACAAAGGAAACATTTATTATGGCCTCTTTGAATCACGCACCCAACACATAGCCCATTAAAAAAAACTAAAACTAACACTAAAACTAATAAAAACTAAACTAAAACTAAGCATTTTCAAAAAATAAAAATTAAACTAAAACTAGAAAACTCACTCTAAAAACGAACTAAAACTAACTGAATTTGAAAACAAAAATTCACAACAACATTAAAACTAAAACTAATGAAAAATCCAAAACTATTATAACCTTGAGCTGAACCCTGATTTTTTTTAACAAACAATAAGACCCAAGCTTTTTTAAAATTTTCAATATACCCTTATAGTTGAAAATAACTCTCCCACACCTTCGGCCTAATATCTAAACACAATTATTTCCGGGACAATATTTTGTCTGACCGAATGTGGTTATAATGAAAGGTCTAATTGTGACCTGTATCAGTAGATATTTCTGCAACACACAGAAATGTCTTTGACATAATGTAAAACTAATCCTTCTTCATGATCTCCTGATGATGTTAGTGCATTTTTGGACATTTTTAAACTTACACTAAGGCCCTATATTTCAGTGCTGCACTACTTAAAGCCTTGTGCAAATAGAGCTGTAAATTCTCACGATATCCACATTGTGCGTCCGACACATTCTTTACATTTTTTGTAAGTGCTACCAGCTGAACAGCTATTACCGCTGTCCGAAAAAACTCTGTGAACCAGGCCCATTCGAGGCCCACTCCAGAGATGACTGAAATACATTATAAATCTTATGTTAGAAAATTTGACTGCCCCCTTTATACATAAAAAATACCAGACTGCCATCACTGCACAAAAGAAAAAAATATTGACTTACAAATGTAAAAATTGAAACTCAAAGTGGGAAAAATGAACTTTAGAAAGCTGTATGTTCATTAGAATATTTTTTGAGTAAAGGTCTGATTCTGTGTTTCTGCAGATCATCCCAGAGAATGATGACTGCAACGTGAGAGAGTGGGGATGTATAACTCGTGGTCTCCCTGAGGAAGAACTGGAGGAATGCCCCTTTTTAATGGATGAGCTGGACGATATTGCCCACTGTGACTGGAACGAAACAAAGGTGAAGTATGAAAGCAGCCTCATGTGCTCATGACTACTACTAATATACAGATTATCAAGATGTTCACTAATAGTCAGGCGGCTTAGGACCAGATTTAAGAATAAAGGGGACACGTCGGACAAAAGCACCAAATTTTTTCCACATGGTCTCCATCACCATAGGTTTACATTTTTGGTAGGAGCCACTTCATCAAGATTGTGGATCGGAGATGGCACCCATATAAAGTCTATGAGAACCAGTTTATCTTCCAATCCACTTAAAAGGTCAATCTTGGTGTCAAAATATACATTTTCTGGGTAAAGGAATCATTTAAAGCTATTGAGAATATCACTAGAGATCTGACATGAGATTAAAGCGTTCCCTTGATTTTTTTTTTTGAGCAGTGTACATTGCAGCTAATCCGCACTCTCCAGTGAACATAGATTCATTTTCAGCTCAGGATTGCCTGCTGCAGCACTTGAAGACCTACCAGTCTGGGTGAAAATGAACATATCTATTTGATCAAATAATTATCTAGTGATATTCCCAATAGCTTTAAATGATTCCTTGACCCAGAAAATGTATATTTTGACACCAAGATTGTCCTTCTAAGTGGCTTGGAAGATATAGAGTTTCTCATAGACTTTATATGGCTGCCATCTCCGATCCACAATCTTGATGAAGTGGCTCCTACCAAAAATTGAAACCTATGGTGATAGAGAGCATGTGGAAAAAATTTGGTGCTTTTGTCCGACGTGTCCCCTTTATTTGGCTAAGCCGCCTGACTATAATCAAGACGACCTGTCTCAATAGGTGAAGGCTGTGTGGAAGGCTATTGCTAAAACCAACAACCTGACAGCAGAGAAGCTGAAAGTTCACCACATGGTGGCACTAAACCGGTTCATCTGTGGCCTAAGCTCCGAGGAGATCCAACAGCTCAACAAGGACGCCTTCAAGTTCGTGCACCATACACAACTCATTACTAGTCAATTAAGATGTTCAAGACAGAGAGACAGAGAGAGAGAGAACAACACTATACAAACTCTATCTTTCTCTAATGCCACTAAAAGTGTTCACCTAACCCCAACTATCTATGCAAGAGTTTGACATCCTTTCCACTGTTTTTAATGTCTGATATCAACATCCTATTGATAGAGAATAGAGACAAACAAATGATTCTGGATGTGTAGATAGTTTTGTAGCATTTCTGATTACTCAATGAATAGGGAGATTTGTTCAGTGCAGAAGCAAATACTTTTTGTCTGTTATAATGTTTGTGTTTCTGTGTGTGTCACAGGGAGGCTGTGGGCTCAATAGATGTTTGTCAGTGCTCCTTCGAGGTTTTACAGCAGTTTAAAAGTCTTGCTGTGTCTGCATTCGGAAGTCCCGAAAACTGGTCCGAGGCACGGGTTTCTGAGCTGGGCTGCATTGTTGGTTAGATAATCACCTCCTCTTTTTGTTCTCTGCAGGAAACCAAACTTCATTTTGTAGTATTCTTCAGAAGTACTGTGAAGTGTTGTTTAGCTCAACAGAGTCTCACAAAATACTGACCCGCTGTTTGTCCCGCCCTCAGCTGGGTTGAATGGAACAGAGTTGGCTTCTTTGGGCCCATCTGTCTTCTCATATCTCAATGAGACGTGCGTCAAGCTCATACCACCCGAAAACTTTGCTGTAAGTAACTTTCTCTAGCCTTTGCTCTTTCCTTCCATTGTCTTCCAGCTTAGAGCCAGCTACATTTACTCAAGTACAATACTTTAGTAATAATATTTTGAATGTTCCCATTTTTCACTACATTAGATGTCTACTCCACTACATTTCCAAGGGAAATATTGTACCTTTAACTCTAGTACAATATGTTTATCTGCCAGCTGTAGTTGTATTTATTTTTATTTTTAATAGTAAATATATGACAAGCATCTAAAACTTGGTGCATTGTTTAGTGATTGAAAAATAGTGGCATTTATTCCTTAAGGTTTTATATTCTTTGTAAAAAAAAAAAAAAGATTATTTAAACCAGTTTTCAATGCAAATCTGCTTGTTAAAAGAATTTTTTAATGTCAACTTTTGCAACCAGCCTTGTCCTTTGTTTCTTTAAGATGCATAAATTAATTAATTTAGTAAAGAAAATTCAGAAGGAGTGATTTCAATTAAAAAGCAAAAACTACTCAACAGTTGAACAGTACAAATGAGCTTCACCTCAACCAATTACAACAAACTGGTCCTCACATACAATGTTAATGCATCAATAATTATAAACGTACATGTATATGTGCAGCAT
Source organism: Centropristis striata (assembly GCF_030273125.1). NCBI lineage: Eukaryota > Metazoa > Chordata > Actinopteri > Perciformes > Serranidae > Centropristis > Centropristis striata. The sequence continues at coordinate 13,072,378 of NC_081524.1, forward strand.
GCGACACTCTAAAACAAAACTTGGTTATTAAGAAAGACCAAGACTTTATACAAGAAACATTAGATTACAGAGATAGAGATACATTAGAGCAATTTATTCTTCACAAAACAACCTGAATAAGAAACATAATTTAAAAATAGAAATAAGAATTGCAAAAAGCATATAGTTCTGTCAATCCATTTATCTGTTATGGACCAAGGTAATGTTATTTATATAAGAGCTTTCTAGTGATGGCTTTAGAACGAAAGCTAGGTGTCAGTAGATGCTTGTTAGGAGAGAACAGCACTGAATTTATTAACAAAGGCCCAACACCATTTGGCCCTCAAAAAAAATCACCATCGAGATTGTGAAATTGGCTCCTGAATATTATGCACCATGCAAGTTGAATAAGCTGCAAAAGCTTCTGACACTAGACAAGCTAATCCCCTTTTTGACCTTTTATCAATTCAAATCAGATCATTGTGAATGTAGTTTTCTTTGAATTCATGTTTCACTAATGTTGATGTCCTTGGGCCTGTTTGCTGTTTTATTTGTTGTATACTGTAATTTCCATGTTTGTTGTTTTATAAGTATTGTATTAAGTATCCTTATAACACGGAGTTCGCTCTCAATATCCCTCCCTGTTCAAAAAAGTACATTTATTGCATAGTCTTACTTAAGGGATTGTATTCTTGTTTACCCTCCAGAAACTCTCTGAAGAGCAACTGATGGCTTTTGAATCTGCCACTGCTGTGAGTGTAACCAAAGATCAGGAAGAAGCCCTGGGAGAGGAGCAGATGGAAGCTCTTGAAATGGCGAGGACGGGGGATATTGAACTAAGAACCGAAACCCCCGAAACCCCCGAAACCCCCGAAAAATATAGCTATTCAGGTAAGAACATACATGTACAGTGCTTTGTCATGTCACATATTGGCAGAACACAGTGTGTTTATGTTGGACCCCATCACATAATAAGAAAATGATTAAGAAAATAGGTTTTCATAGACCCTGAAGGCTCTCAGAGAGGAAATCTTTGCATTCAATCTTCATGTCACTCTTGTTCAGGGGCTCCATCGCTGAGTGTCGAGGGGATTGCGGCCGTCATGAAACCTCTGCTGTTTCTCCTCATGGGCTTCCTGCTGCTGTAAGAACAGCGAGCCACCACATCCAGCTGCATGGGTTTTAGTTAACCACATATACACAGCCTCATAACCAATATACTGCGCTTTTGTGTAATTCTTCAAGTTTATATTCAATTTATACATTTCTCTACATCAGGGGTCAGCAACCTTTTTGATACTGAGTGCCATTTTACATTTTCTTGTTAATGTGTGCCATATCAACATTAAGACCATTTTGACCAAGAAAGTACTAGGTAGTAAGTCCATCTGGTACTTTTAAAGGTTATGAAAACATCATATCAGATTTTAAATGAATGGCCTTATCCAGCTTCCAGTAATCTTGTTCATCAGAAATACATTTATTATTATTATTATTATTATTAGTTTATTTAAAAGGGGACAGTGCAATTTCATAAAACATGGTTAAAAAAGCCAGAGTTAGCCAGAAGGCTAGTTTTCATCTGTAGTCCCCTGGCCATGATGTAAAAAAGCAGAGAATTACGAAACAAAAAACGAACAAACAAAAAAACAAAAAATAAAAATAAAAATACGTACAGATAAAATGTACTTTTTTTACCCGCTGTGATTACAAATTTTATGCACAGTTCCCATTTCAACTACTTTAGATGACATTCCCTCATTTACAAAATATGCAAATGTCATAATGGGAGAATAAGGGGAAACAAACAGAAATATGAGCACTATACAAGAATGCTGCCATCCTTATCCGAGGGGTTATTTGGCATGCAGCTGAGAGGGCACTTCAACATTTAACAACATTCAACATTCTTGCAGTTATTGCTAGTGTGCAATTGGTTGAGCCACTTCGTGCTAGTCAGGTTGCTGACCCTACATAATTAAGAAATACACATAATCAAATGACCTGTTAACCTGTGGAAATATTTCTTTATTATTGCGTTTAAAATTTGGTCTCTATATATTTATAACGAAAGTATATTTTAAAAGAATGAAGAGGAATATATGTTTGTCACCTTGAATGGAAGTCTGTATTTGATACTGTACTTGGAAGATGACCGATTAAACTTAATAAAGAATGATATATATATAGGCACTCTGTTGCTGTTTAAATGGTATTGGAAGACAAAAACAACAACAAAAGAAGACAATGTGCCCATTTTTATTTTCATTTTTATTTTTTTTAATAAACATTTGTTTAGAAATTGTTTAGCCAATGCAAAAACAAAGTTATATAGAACAGTGTGTAATAAAGCATTGGGTAATCTCCTGAGAAAGTAAACACAAGCACACACAGTTCACTGATTACAGCACATTAAAAGGGAAAAAACCTCAGTGATGCAGATATTTCAACCAGACATAAACAGCAAAAACAAAAAACAGGTATTAGGTAGTTTTTTCAAACACACAAATACAGTATTTCAAACATTTTCAAACATTTCAAATACAGTATCTCCGAACTTTCAGCATTTGTTTCCCTCCTTTCGGATTCTCCTTTGATGTCATCGATTTGAACTTTTAACTATCAAGTCCTCTGCGTTTGCACCTGCCCATCAGAAGCAACCTGATTAATGCCGGCAGTCACTGAGCCATGCTGGAACATTTGATTATTTGAATATAGTTTACAGAATCATTTTCTTTTTTTAGCAGTGCCAAAGACTGAATTAAATATACAAGATTCAACATGTTATCTTAGGGAAGCATATGGAATAACAATAATCACATACATAATGATCTTTTTCTTTTTTTTTTTTACAGTGACATTATAAACAACATTTAGACAAATCCATCCCACAAACCAAAAGCTAAAATACATAATTTTACTTCCATTTCTTGCTCACAGAAGGAATAAATCATATACAGTACTGTACATTCCACTTAAAAAAAAAAAAAAGGTATTAAACATTTCCATTTTTTCCCCTCTAACTATTAAATGTGAACACTTCTGATTATTGCTGACCATTTCCCAAAACATAGTTTAAGTTTTTAGATTGTATCTTCTGGTATTCCAAATTAACTTCAGTTCAATATAATTGTAAATGTGCACAGACTCCAAACTTGCAAATACAGGTTGTCAATACCAGTAAACAAACAAACAAGGATATATTTTAAGTTATTATTCCTCCTGTCCATACTGGCATGAAAAAAAACACCCAAAAAAAGAGGATCACAGGTTTGAATCTGGGTTGCAGCTCTTCAGTGTGGAGTGTACATGTGTACCGGCTTCCTCCCACAGTCCAAAAACATGCAGCTTAGATTTAATTGGCGACTCTAAATTGTCCGTAGGAGTGAATGAGAGCGTGAATGGTTGTCTGTCTCTATGTGTCGGCCCTGTGATCGGCCCCCCACGACCCAATTTGGCCCAACAGTTAACAATAATGAATGAATAACACCCAAAATTGTGCAGGTCATTTGTTTATAAAACTAGAAAAAAATAATAATGTGAAGACGAATTTATTGGTACGTGTTAAGAATCACCATGTTTCAGCCCCTGCCTTTATTAGGGGAAAACATTCCTTCCAAATATATTGCATCATCATTCTGCTCAGAAATATGTTAGTTGGCAAATAAAAGTAAAGTCTTTTTAGTACAAAGGCATTCCCCTACTGCAGCTCAGTCAGGAAACACTATGTGAAACAATAGATTACCTATTTTAAGGAAGTCTCTGTAAATTAGTTGTCATATAAAATGTATGAAAGCAAATGGCTGCTTTTAGAGGTACAAATCAATCTTAAATGTTATTGTATGTTTTGGAAAACGGCTGGTAATAAAGTATACTCATTTAATAGTAACTGAGCTAACATATTCCAAACTACTGTGGTGATTATCTAAATATACAAATCATGAAAATATTGAAATCTATACAGACACATTCCATCGCTGTCCATCAACAATCATTGAAACAGCCGTCAAAATCACAGTAGCATCACAGTTCTTTACAGGCACATAATTATGTGTACGTGGTCACAGCAGCGAACTAGTCACTGACAATGGTGGAGCTCTTATCTCAGGGGTGTCAAACTCTGGCCCGCGGGCCAAATTTGGCCCGCAGTGTAATTTTATTTGGCCCGCGAGGCAATACCAAATTATTATATTATTATTGTACTATAAAAGCTGACCCGCCGGTATTATGCGGCGCATTTACCGCTAATACTAGATTTATAATTGTTATTTTATTTTTAAATGTATTAACCTGTTGAAAAACTATATTTTGATATTTAAATCAGAAGGATGCAAATAGAAAAGAGGCATACGATTTTTATATAATAAATTAATGACACTGATGTGTTTTTATTTGAAATTTGATTTTGCATGTCTGCACTATTTAGTTATATACTGTATGTTTATAAGCGTTGCTGGTTCCATATTTAATGTTAAAGCAAAACATGTTTGGTATATATTAAAAGGTTTATTTGTTCTATGTTGGCCTGCGATTTTATTCAAGTTTTACATTTTGGCCCATTGTGTATTTGAGTTTGACACCCCTGACTTATCTTGTTAGTATCATCACTGAACACAGAAATGCAGCATTAGATCCTGAGCGCCACGAGTAGAAGGTTAAGTGAAAATCACATTTGATTGTTTTACAATCTAGTCACGGTCAAACTCTGTTCTTTGGTGAAATTAGTGCAGAGGTGTGCTTACTTTGATAACAAGTAAATAAGGCACTTACGAATATTTTCTCATCACCTACCGAAACTTCTCTTCTTGCACGTATTCGCCGCCTTAGGAAGTTTTTCCGGCGTTCCTTGCGCTGATGAAAGCCATACCGTGAGTTCTGAAGTGCGTTGTCAGATCTGAAGCCTTTTCAAACTGTTTGCCGCACACCTGGCAGGCCAGTGTGCCCTCCTCTTCCTTCCCCTGAGCTTTGGAGGACTGAGAGGAGGGCGATGCTGGTGCTGAACCGTCCAAGCAGCTCTTATCCTCGTGGTTCCTGCTGTTACCAGAGGAGGCTGCTGGGTGGCCGCTGAGGGATTGCTGGTTGTCACTGGATCCATCTCTCACTTTGTGGCTGATGAAGCGATGGCGTGACAGGGAGGAGATGGATGTGAAGCAGGCACCACATTGTAGACACTGCTGACTGGCGCCACCCTCCGTCCCTCCACGCCGGTGCAGGCTGATGTGTTCCAGGAAGGAGGCCTTGTCCTCTGTGGTGAAGCCGCAGGGGGCACAGCGAAACCCAGACTCGGGAAGGGAGTAGGGAGCAGGAGCAGAGGAGGAGGTTCGCAACTTCTTCACTGGACTCGTTCCATCTGTGGAGTCTTCATCCGGCTCCATCTTCACAGCCCTTCTCCGCCTCCGGACAGCCGCCGTGCCGTCGTGTTCTGAGGAACTGCCGGCCTCATCTTCGCCTCCCTGTGATCGCGGAAAATCAGGTCAACTCCCGTCAAAAACGTCTTAACCCATTGAAGCCTGAAAAGCGGATACGTCGTTTTGTAGTATTTGTATAAGCTCTCAAATACTTTTTGAATTTAATTTCTATCTGCTACAGAGGCTGAAAAATCTATTATTTAGTAGAAGCGTTGACACTTCTGTTTAATTTCCAGAAAAACTTCAGGTTTTAGGGGCTGATTTTAAAATCGCCCAGAGGTTTTACAGGCGTTTTAGGCGTCAATGGGTTAAAGGGTGTTTCCCGTTCGATTTTTTTTTTTTAAGATTATTTTTTGGGTATTTTTTATGCTTTTTTTATTGAAAGTGACAGATAGAAAGGGGGTGACAGAGGGGAAGACATGCGGCAAAGGGAGCACAGGCCGGATTCGAACCCGGCTCCGCCGCAGCAAGGACTCAGCCTTAATGGAAAGCGATCTACCAGTGAGAGCCACCGGGACGCCCTCCATTTGATTTTTTAAAGGATAAGAGTGGCCTACCGTCAGTGTGTCCTGGCTCAGCGGTTCCACACTGTGTCTCAGCTGAACATGCCTCTCCAACATCGCTCTGCTGCTGAATGTTTTCTTACCCTCAGTACAGAACCTACACACACACACACACACACACACACAGGTCACTTATATATTCACACATATACTGTTGTGATTTAGTGACTGCAGTGACGGTTCAAGAAACTTATTGCACTGTACATAATTATTTTAATCTTATTTCAATCACAGAGTCACCTGAAGTTCAGTTTTAGACTTGTTATGTTACCAAGCCCCAGGCTGCAGACCTAAACCAGTCCAGGCAGAACATTACATACAATTTGGCAAAAAAACTGAATAGTTACACTACTTGGCAGTCTTTCCACTCCCTGTCACAGCCACAACAACAATATACTGATTGCCAATTTTGACAAAAAATCGACATGCATTGCATGTATGACTTTTTTTGGAGGGGGGTCATTCTTGGACATCCCATAATATGTTGTTTTTCTGACATTTCTGGCCATATTATTCTCCAATATGTATCAAAAGACTGTAATTGACCCATTTTAAGCATTTTAGGCATTTTAAAATTTGACCATTTTTGACAAAAATCGACATACTGTAGTATGACTTTTTATTGAGGGGGTCATTTTTAGACATCCCAAAATATATGGTGTTTTTTTTGCTATTTTTGGACAAACTATACTACCTCATGTATCAGCAGTATAATGAGGTATGAGTATAATTGGGCCACTTCTAGCATTTTTAGGCATTTTAATTTAATTTTATTTTTAAATTTAATTTGATCATTTTTGACAAAAATCAATATACTATAATATGACTTTTTTCAGTTTCTGGACATCTTTTAATATGGTGTTTTTCTGTCGATTCTGTACTGTAAAAATAAATTGTCATCTGATTTTTCAATCATTAAAATCAAATCACGTGTGGCATTAACATAATTTACAAAAAGTAACTCAATTTACACTTAAACTTGATATTAAGCAAAATAACTGTTTTCTACATGTTTTACTTAAAATGTTGCCAAAAATAAACAATTTGCACTAACCACATACTGTGAAAATTATTAAATTCTAAAGCCATGAATGTCTCCACTGAGACCAACAGTCACGGGAAAAATAGATTGGCTGATAAAACTGCAGACTGTTCACATGGACATGAGGCTGCACAAAAATGTTTTGTGTTTTTTTTAATTCCTGAAACTGCTTGGCGTTCAGAGCGATAACCACATAAAATCAGTGAGTATTTACAACTGAAATCCTCTTTATAACGGTTTCAACTTTTGGACAATGTGCCAGTCTCAAGTGAACTGGTGTCATAATGTGGATAAAAGATGCAGAATGTGGGATACTCACTGGCAGCGAAAGCTACGATTCATGCCTTTGTGTTTGTCTCTGATGTGACGTCTCATACTGGAGGTGGTAGTGAAGGAGCTCTCACACTTGTTACAAGGAAATTTCTTCAGTTTCTACGCAACACAAACAATATACATTTGATTATAGCTATGATACTGATTTCATTTTGTAAAATGATAAACTTCAGGGAGCAGTGAGGGCGGTGGACCTTGTTGTGTTGTTCAGCCATATGGGTAATGTAGTCTTCCCGGTCTGTGTAGCGTGCATGGCAAGGCGCACACTTCCACCCTGAGGGGGTCTTCACCCGCCCCGGCTTCACTTTATCTTCTTTGTTGTCATCCATCCATTCATCTGCATCTGAGCTCTCCAACTTCACTAAAGGCCGTGAACGAGAGGAAGCAGCTGGAGGTGAAGGCAGCTCTTGTTTTAATGCGGGAGTTTTATGGGTCTGAGGAGAAGAGGAAAAAAATCAAAGTGAGATATTATAAAAAGGTTTTTTTTTTGGCCTTAAAAACACTGTCTGAAATAGATTAGTCTACGGTACAAGCCAAAAGTTTGGACACACACCTTCTCATTCAATGCGTTTTTCTTTATTTTCATGACTATTCACATTGTAGATTCTCACTAAAGGCATCAAAACTATGAATGAACACATATGGAATTATGTACTTAACAAAAAAGTGTGAAATAACTGAAAACATGTCTTGTATTTTAGATTCCTCAAAGTAGCCACCCTTTGCTTACTAGAATATAAGACATGTTTTCAGTTATTTCACACTTTTTTGTTAAGTACATAATTCCACATGTGTTCATTCATAGTTTTGATGAATCTACAATGTAAATAGTCATGAAAATAAAGGAAACGCATTGAATGAGAAGGTGTGTCCAAACTTTTGGCCTGTACTGTATATAAGCATGTTTTTACCTTGAAATGGTCCAGAAGAGAATTCCTCTGAGAAAACAGCTTGGTGCACTCAGGGCATTTAAACACATGCACCTTCTGATTGGTTAAGTGATTGTCAAAGTGGACGTGCAGCAGGGACTTATTTGTAAAAACTGTGTCACACATGACACATTTATAGATTGACCTGTGAAATGATACAAACTGGGTCAATTATTTGAAAGAAAAACATTTCTTCTTATGAGAAAAAGCACATTGTATATGTGTGTTTGTGTGTATATATATATATATTTACATGGTCTGTCCTTCAGTAAGTGTTGGATGTTGGGCACTGATGTGGTTCTGTATGCTGGGAGCAGATTTGAAAGCCATTGGACAGCTGGGGCATTTGTGGAACATATCACAATGAGCCTGTTGGATGTGAGACTTCACCGAGTTCAGTCCGCCAAACACCACCAGGCAACTGGAACATCTGCAGAGAGAAGGAACTGTTGAAAAAGGGGTATATAAACAGAATTTATGTGGGTATAACTATGACGCAGAGACTGTTGATGTTTTTAAAAGCAGGCTCAAGACCCAACTGTTTGGTCGAGCTTTCAACTGATTATTTTACTATTTATTTATTTCCCGTTGTATTTTAGTTTATATCTTTTATTTTCTATCCTGTTGTCTTTTAGTCTTTTAGTTTGTACCCTGTCCTGTTGTCTTTTAGTCTCTTAGTTTTTATCCTGTCCTGTTGTCTTTTAGTTTTTATCCTGTCCTGTTGTCTTTTAGTCTTTTAGTTTTTATCCTATCCTGTTGTCTTTTAGTCTTTTAGTTTTTATCCTGTCCTGTTGTCTTTTAGTCTTTTAGTTTTTATCCTGTCCTGTTGTCTTTTAGTCTTTTAGTTTTTATCCTATCCTTTTGTCTTTTAGTCTTTTAGTTTTTATCCTGTCCTGTTGTCTTTTAGTCTTTTAGTTTTTATCCTATCCTGTTGTCTTTTAGTCTTTTAGTTTTTATCCTGTCCTGTTGTCTTTCAGTTTTTATCCTATCCTGTTGTCTTTTAGTTTTTATCCTGTCCTGTTGTCTTTTAGTCTTTTAGTTTTTATCCTATCCTGTTGTCTTTTAGTTTTTATACTGTCCTGTTGTCTTTTAGTTTTGATCCTGTCCTGTTGTCTTTTAGTCTTTTAGTTTTTATCCTATCCTGTTGTCTTTTAGTTTTTATCCTGTCCTGTTGTCTTTTAGTCTTTTAGTTTTTATCCTGTCCTGTTGTCTTTTAGTCTTTTAGTTTTTATCCTGTCCTGTTGTCTTTTAGTCTTTCAGTTTTTATCCTGTCCTGTTGTCTTTTAGTCTTTTAGTTTTTATCCTGTCCTGTTGTCTTCTAGTCTTTTAGTTTTTATCCTGTCCTGTTGTCTTTTAGTCTTTTAGTTTTTATCCTGTCCTGTTGTCTTGTAGTCTCTTAGTTTTTATCCTGTCCTGTTGTCTTATAGTCTTTTAGTTTTTATCCTGTCCTGTTGTCTTTTAGTCTTTTAGTTTTTATCCTGTCCTGTTGTCTTATAGTCTTTTAGTTTTTACCCTGTCCTGTTGTCTTCTAGTCTTTTAGTTTTTAGCTCCAGTGTTCCCTCATGGGAACTGAGGGGTGTGTTGGGTCTGCCCGTGGGGATGTGGTCTTGGAGACTCCCTGGGCCCGGGGGACTAGGCGGCTCTGCACCATGTGTGGAGTCCAGGACCCGGTCTACCCGGGTCCTGGTGGTCTCTGTGACGGCTGTGGGCTCTGCCACCTCTGAGTGTGGAGGCTCCCACAGGTTGCTTTTTCCTCATCTGGATCCTCGGTGCCTTGCCATGTCTCTACACTGTCAATCAATATGTGCTGTGTGTGAGTCTGAGTGTGTTTGTGTGCGTGCGTGACTAAATGCGTGTGTGCATGTTTGTGTATGTATACTTACAGATGTGTATGTGGGGGAGGAAGGGGTGGGTTTTGTCATTTTTATTGTTTGTTTTTATTCTTTCTTTTTTTTGTAAAGCACTTTGTGTTGCATTTTTATGTATGAAAAGCGCTATATAAATAAAGTTTGATTTGATTTGATTTGATATCACACCTGTATCCAATGCGGCGTGCAAAGTGTAAACAGGTCTCGTCGAGGTGCGTCTGAAACAGCGGCTGCTTGGCCGTGCCCCCACACTCTGGGCAGACGTTCGGCGGGCTGCCTTGGTGGATGCGTTGATGAGCTGCTGTGCTGCAGCTGTTGGGCAGCAGCATCGGAGGAGAACACTCTGTGCATGACTGCAGAACAACAGAAAGAAGAAAGTTAAGTTCATTTTCATATCAATGAAAGATAACCTACATTTCTTGCTCTTTTTTTCCTCACACTCAAAAGACTCACAGAGGTTTGTGCTGCTTTGATTTCTTGAAAATGCGCGGCCACTTCTTCTCTGCTGTTAAACTGAGCCTGACACTCAGGACAGTTATTACTGATGTACTGCACTGCCTCTGCTTTCTTCTTGGATGCTGCTTGAGGTGGCTGTGGTGTTGGGTTTGTGGCGGCCTGCCCTAATAATGGTGATCCTGATTGATGACAAAAGAGATCAATGATGAATATACAAAGAGAAGCAAATTTGCACACAGCAGTAAAATAAAAAGGACAAACTATAGTGCTGAGACCAAAACAATGTTGACCAACCAGTCGCTGTGGGCTCCTGCTGGCTGATCATCTGCTCCACAGGTACAGGCTTCATCACCAGGTGTGAACACTGCATGATCAAGCCTTTCTCCTTGTGCTCTCTGGCGTGGAAAAGCAGGCTGCATTTGTTGAAGAAGGCTAACCGTTTGGCGCAGTGATTACAGGTCACCTCAATCCGGAGTGAGCGCCGATCGTAGTGCCGCATCAAGCTCTGCTCCAGAGCAAAAGCATCACCGCACTCCAAGCAGCGGTAACCCTGCAGGGGATCAGACATTCATCTGATTAGATTTATGTTCATTTTGAAAACGATTACTTTTTTTTACCTGAGCTTCAGGAAAGGGACCAAGGTTTGGGAAAACAGGCAGAATGTTTAGTTTAAGACTGAGCTGTAAAATAATCTGCGCTTTTGTAATAAAATGTTTGACCACTGCAACTCTATTTTTTTACGTTTAAAATATGAATCAATCAATGAAATCTTAGATACATACATTAATATGAAATTAAGGCATGTAACACGATGTTGTACGCGGGTCAATAAATTATGCATACCACAATTATTATGCCTAGTTCTATTAGAGGAGGAATTTAGCCTGTAATTTGTTACCCACAACACTGTTAAAAATGCAATATCATTGTACACATCCTCGTCCTGTAGGGTTACATGAATGAAACCCAAGATATCTTCTATTTTTTTTTTTTTTGATTGTCATAACTATGCACCTTATGCAGTGGCACTTTCAATTTCGTTGTATAGTGAACTATATAATGACAATAAAGACTATTTGATTTGATTTGATTTTGATTTGATTCTATCTTTGATAATGTTGAGCTCCTGTCATTCTCAAATTTAACCATAAATGCTTAGCAAAACAGCTGGATCAACTTGTCGATCTGTTATGGGTTCGTGGCACACAACGATAGCACAATTACAGCTGCAACTAACAATTATTTTGAATACAGATTAACAGTTTAAAAAATGAAGAGGTGCAAATGGCAAAAATCTCTTGAGATTTTATGAGAATCCAGCTGCTGTACAAGATAACTAAAAAATCATGATCTACAGCCAAAATTCCCACCAAGGATTAATATAACTAGTTTAGGCAGACATCTATATCTTACATTAAGCCATCGACTGTTTTCATTCAATTTATTTAGTTTCCATTTCTATCCGTAATCTACACTGACACAACCAGTGTTGTTACATATCAATGCACCCATAATGGTATGCTTTTTATTTACTCGTGTTGGCACAAGGTGGTGATTACAGTATGCATTTTAATCTGAGCTCATTTCACATTTAAAATAAAACATTAACCACAACAACTTGATATACTAATTGGGATTTTTTTTTTAAAGTGGCCCCAGTAGTAGCAAAAGTCTCCCCTAAAATATTTTACATTTTCCTTTTAATTCTACATTCACTACACTGCTGATTAAACTGAAGATAATCTACTTGATGAATGTATCCATTTTGTCCCTAAATGTCAGAAAAAAAAGTCCATCCATCACAATTGGCCAGAGCCCTACGTACTGTATTCAATTTGCTTGTTTTTTCAGACAAACTGTCCATATCGCATGTTATTATCTATAACGTCTAATTATACAGCAATGTCCAAAATGACAGCTTACCTGTGCGGGGAGAGGAAGGCCCCACTCTGCAGGAGGAGGGGAGCTCAGATCTGGTTTATAACTGGGCAGCAGGTTCTTGTTGTTAAGGATCTTGTTGAAAGCTTCTACCAGGTTGGTCTGAGTCTTGGATATGATTGCTCCAGTGCTGTTAACTATTGAAGCTGGTCTGCTGCCACTCTGAGGTGTGAGCAGAGGTGAAGGTGCAGGAAGTGTCACTCCACTGTTCACAGTTTTCTGACTCAGGCTGCGAGGGTTGACCCCACCCAGGCTGACTCTGGGAGTAGAGATGGAGATGGAGGGCAGGGCTGCAGTTTTGGTAATGCTAACAGCTGTAGGCGATACTTTTGGTTTGGGGTCCACTGTTCTGTCTTTAACTGTACTGGCACCTTCCAGAGTTGCAGCACAGGCATCCTGGAGCATCGACATTGCAGGTAACTGAGGTGGCTGTGATAACTCCCGCTTGGATCTTGTGTTGTGATGTTCTGGTAGAGGGTTTGAACTATTCGCACTCTTTGTAGCGGCTCTTCCACTTCTTTTAGTTGCAACACCAGTCGCAGTCCTTGTGAGGCTCCCTGTAGGCATTCTGATTTTAACTTTGAGGGGACGCATTGGAGATGAAACGGTCTCTGCAGCACTAGTGGACGCAGGATCTTCAGTGCCAGCACCACAGTTCTCCTCTTTTACATTTTCTCCATCTGCCGCCACCTTTTCACTCTGCTCCTCAGTGTCTCGTGGCTCTTGATCTTCCTTGGGCTCATTTTCCGTGAGCTCTTCTTGGTGACAGACATACTTGTGGTTTGCTGCTGTTTGGGCCAAATCAGGGCTGCTGCTTCTCTTGGGGACAACAAGACCTGTTTCACTGGGCGGTGGGCTCTCAGGCGAGTCCCTCTCATCAATCACATGTTCGGGGTATTTCTCCTCTTGGACTGGTGCAGGGCCCGTGGTGAGGGTGGGGAGGCGGTCCCGGGGGTTCCGTGGTTGAGGATCTGTGGAGGGAGAACGGTTGGTGGTAGGTTGGCTCTTATTTTCAAGTTTGGGTGGCTGATGAGTTGGATGAGAATCAAGACAGGAAGTGGTTGTAGGAGATCCGAGCAGCTCCGACCGGAGCTTTGCTCTGCGTTTAAATTTGGGAGGCGGGGACAGTTCAGAATCTGGGCTCTCCTGGATCACCAGTGGGCTCCCTAAGTCTGGCTCTGACTCTTCTTCATCTGAATGCAAAACACGCTTAATTCCAGCCTTGATACTCCCGTTTCGTTGTAAAGGGGAGGATGATGGATTACCGATGACACAAGTTTCCTCTTTCTGAGGGGAGTGAGGAGGAAGGTGAGGACTGACTGAGCGTTGGGAGAGAGAAGGGGGGGAGTTGGGACCAGTACTCGTCGAAGTCTGGATGCTTAGGAGCGGTGTTAAACAGTTTATGACATCAGTCGTGTGCTTCGATCCAACCTCATCGCATTCATCGCTTTCAACCTCATTAGCATTCAGTGTGGACCTCAATGGTGAACAAGGGTGCCAGGACTCTGTGCTGGACTGCCCCTGATCCCTAGAAACAGAACCCTCAAAGCCATTGGCAATTTGGGGCTCCACAGGGGCATCAGCAGGTATTTGGGGACTGAGCTGTGAGGTGAGGTCACCCACCTTGACCTGAACCTGAGAGTTTGAGCCACTGCTTGAGGGATTGTCGGTATTATCCCTGACAGACTTGTCCTCCTCTTCAAAAGACTCGGACCGCACTGTGTTTTTCACAATTACACTGACCACAGGAGGGTCACTGTGTGAGGCAGATGGGCAGGGAAAGCATGAAGGAGACCCACTTTCTCTCTTTTCTGCATTGGTCCCCACCTCATCTCGTTCCTCCTCTGGACTCGACTGAATGGCCTCTTTGGCATCAATGTCAGGAATGTCAAAAGCTGCCAGCAAATCGTCAAAGTCTGGGGTCTTCATGTCCCCCATTGCCAGCACAAGGCTCAAAACCTGGGGCACAACACACGAGTGAGAACAAAGCATATTGCCACAAGTGGAGGAAGTATTTTGGGCCTTTTCTTGAGTAAAAGTACTAAAATCACACGTTAAATAACTACAAGTAAAGGTCCTGCAAACAAAAGCTTACTTAAGTAGTGAGTATTAAGTAAGTATTGTCAGCGCACCTAAAGTAAGAAAAGTAAAAGTACTTGTTGTGAAATAAAATGTTACCTTTTTTTTTATCATATATGATGTGTTTAGATTCACATTACTGCTGATAAGGGTTTTAAATAGTTTATGTAGATTAAAAAAATGAAATTAAAAAAAGGAACATTTCATCCTTCAGTTCATCACAAACATTCAAAGTCAACACTTCTGGAGATACAGGTGAACCTCAATAAATTAGAATATCATAGAACGTATATTCATGTTAGTATTCAATTCAAAAAGTGGAAATAACACATTATATAGATCCATTACACACAGAATGAAGCATTTCACGTCTTAATTTATTTAATATATTCTGATTACAATGAAAGACCTAAAATTCAGTGTCTCAAAAAAATTTTATAATACAAAAGACCAATTTTAAAAAGTTTGTTTAATATGGAAATGTTGGCCTCTGAAAAGTATGTCCATCTATATGCACTCAATACTTGGTTGGGGCTGTTTCACTTGAACTACTGGAAACTGACTTTTCCATAATATTCTATGTATTGAGATGCACCTGTATATGGTCACCGGATACAATGAACAGCAAGGGGATGAAAAACTGTAATCTGAAAAGTAACTTAAACTGTCAGATGAACATAATGGATAAAAAAGTACAACATGCACTTCTAAAGTCGCTTAAAATGGAAATGCTAAAGTAAAGTACAAGTACCTCGAATTTGAAGTTATGTAAAGTACTTGCTTGAATGTTATTTACATACTGCCACAGTAATATATCGTCACCCTGTTAAAATAATCGCCTAACTCATTTTTTCCAAGTTTTGCAGGAAACACATAAAACTTCACCAAAAGTGTAACATATG
Source organism: Centropristis striata (assembly GCF_030273125.1). NCBI lineage: Eukaryota > Metazoa > Chordata > Actinopteri > Perciformes > Serranidae > Centropristis > Centropristis striata. Next base: position 13,087,875 of record NC_081524.1, read on the forward strand.
ACATTTATTGATCATTTCACTCAAAAAGGATGTAACAAAGGATGGCTATTGGCATAGTAATAACACTGTGTGTAAATTATGTAACTTAAGAGAAATAAATGACTTAGGCAATTTTTTGAACATGCCTTTGTGACTTAAGCAAGAAACGGTAACACTTTATTTTGAAGGTGTCTACATAAGAGTCAAACAAGCCTGTCAGAAACATGACATGACAAGTATCATGAACATTAATGTTACTTCAAAGTGTCATTAATATTCATGACACATCCCATGTCATGTTTATGACACGCTCATGTCACTCTTATGTAGACACCTTCAAAATAAAGTGTTACCATATCTTGCTTAAGTCACAAAGGCATGTTTAAAAATTGCCTAAGTCACATTTTATTCTGACTTAGGCATAATAAATCCGCTTAAGTCACACACTTGACATAGGCCATTATCTTAAAGTGGTAAAATCACATGATCTGATCAACTGAGGATGTAGGTGATTTTACCATAGGTGACCAGCGTCATGAGGAGATGATTTAGGCAAAAAAACAAAAAACAATTTTGACAAAAAATGACTTAAGTGATTATTTTTAACAGTGTGACGATATGAGATAAGTTGACATAGCTGAGCTACGAAAGTTACTTTTTTATCTGACTGAAATCGAAAATGTGACAGCTGGTATCACAAGTGAGTGTTTGGTTAATATATGCATGTTGTTATTTTCCTCCATAACTTACTGATGTAAAAAAAATAAACACAAAATAAAAAAAAAGAAAGGTGCTGTTTAACATGCCAAACTTAAACTGTCATGTTGCAACAAGTGGGTCCGTCTGCTAACGGCTAGCCGCACTGCTAGCTGTCTGTGCTAACGTCATACGGACAACTTTCCTCACGTAGTCTAAAAACAGCTCAGTGTAACACTCAGCTAATATGGTCATCATATACTTTGTTTGATGTATTTTTTGGTCGCAGTAGTTAAAGCTATCGTTAGTCCATGCTTGCATTTAATTTGAATTACCTTCTAGTTAGCGAAGTTGGTTCCTGACTTTCCTCTCGGGCGCATAAGTCCGTCGTCATCAAATCGCGCGACACTTACTTCCCAGGAGCCTCACAAATGTTGACATTTGTTCACAAACTTCAGGAGACATAATGCAAAGTCATCATAATGAAACCCTTTAACCCTCAGGGCCTTTTTATGCAGAGTTGTACTGCTTAGCGCATAAAATGTTCACTGCATTTATATTTATTTAAAATGATTTTGGTTATTATCAAGAAAACCATGGAAAATGTCTAGATATCAGTTCTTAAATTAAACTCCACACTCTTTTTTTCAGAAAGAAGTTGTATCAACTCCATATGTAACAACCTATTGGAATAACCTTATTAAAAACCTTAACTGGAAAAAGATCTGGAATTTACCTGCTAGATATATAATCAATAATAAGGATAAAGAAGTATCTTTAAAGATAGTTCACAGAATTTACCCATCTACATTTTTTCTTTACAAGGATTTAAGAAATACATCGACTTAAACTGCTCTTACTGTGAAGGACACCCTGAAGATGTTTTTCATTTATTTTGGTCTTTCCCTTTCTCAACTAAATTATGGGAAGATATTTGTAACCTGATTTCTTTTTTTGATTGAACCTCATTTGTCCCTGTGCTTTGAACATAATACTGTTTGGTTTCACTGACTTTCCTTTTGCAAAAGAAAAAATGGCATATCCATAAATGTTGTTACATTAATCAAAAACCTCTCCTTCTTGTCATTGAAAATGAAACCAAACAATATATTAAGTCTATTAAGAAATCTACCAACATGAAAGCTATAAAAACTTTGAATTCGTGTACACTTTACAATGTTTTTGTATGAAAGCTTGCCTCTGTATTGTTGAAACCCTGTGACGGTGTTTCGTTGGTGTATTGTCTTGTATTGCACCATGTTGCTTTGATAAAGTTTAAAAGAAATTAAAAAAAAATCACAAACTTCAGGAGACATAATGCAAAATCATCATAATGAAACCCTTTAACCCTCAGGGCCTTTTTATGCACAGTTGTACTGCTTAGTGCATACAATGTTTACTCCATGTATATTTATTTAAAATGATTTTGGTTGTTATCAAGAGGTTATCAAGGTTATTACCATAGAAAATGGCTAGATATCAGCTCTTAAATTAAACTCCTTTGAGCTAGTTTTGTTGTTATCATATCTGTCAAAAATTGTACCTTTAGTTATACTAGGCATTAAAATGAACAAGAAATTAAAGAAAAAGGGTGGTCTAATATTTTTTTCCATGACTGCATATGGTGTTTGATGTTTTTACATTATCTTTATGTAATGTATTATATTGTGGTTTTTATACAAAACACATGTGTATGATGATCTTTTTTGAAGGTTATATTTGCATCTTTTTCTGATAATAATGTGATAAACATTCAAATCTTGCACATGTACACCCATGGTAACCCTTGAACCAGAGCCACATAAAACAAAAACAGGTTCACCCCTGATCATGTGAAACCTGGCATAAGACATAAAAAATCTTATTGAAACTGTATTATGGTGCCAATACCAACCAAGCATTATCTGATAATGATAATCATAGATCTTCATCCAGTGGTCAGCATCTACAGTTGTGGAGAAACTTATTTGTTTAACCAAAATAGGTTTTTCATGTTGTGTACTCTCTCTGAATGCATCCAAACTTGATTGGGAGCATCTATTTGACAATATTTGCCTTCCTGATGTAATTTATTTTATTTTTAACTCTCTTTTTCTTTTGGGATAGGCTTTGTGCTGATGAACTCCATAGACACTGTTAGGACAATGCTGTCTTTTTGTCAGGCACTGCAATGGTTTCAGACATTGAAAATGTCATGTAAATCGGATGAAGTTTGTAGCATGAGGCTGATTTCCTGTTGTCAGTAGGGGGCGCTATGACTTTGACTGCATGTTGAGATAGAGATGTGTTCAGGCATGGACCCTTGTGAATTATAACAAATTTGGGGCAGATTGGACAATGTATGGTGAAGTTACAACAACTTCCTGTTTCACGGTGTGGATGGCCACCACGGCAACAGCATGCAATAAAATGACAAAAGCTTCACAATCTAGCATCATGGAGGTGTTGAGTCTCTGCTGACCTGATTTGAGGTCAATCTGTTCAACCAGTAAGGAGCAGGACATCACAGTATAAAACATGTCACTTCCTGTTGCCAGCAGGAGGCGCTATGACTATGATTCAAAATAGTCCTGCAGACGTCTTCAGGCTGTGATTTGTATCAAACCTGAGAAGTTTGGAAAAGATCGGAACACTTGTAGTGGAGTAACAGCAGATTCTTATGTCATGGCGTTACATCGAATTTCACTATGTCGCCAAGGCCACGCCCCCCAGTCAAAAGTTATAATTCTCACAGTGAAGCATCATACACTCCTTAAGGCTGTTCTGACAAAGTTTGAGGTGGATTAGATCAACCACCTGGGAGAAGAACATCAAAGTATAGAGACAGTAACTTCCTGAGGAGGTAGGGGGCGCTGTGTCTATAACTCATTATTGTCACAAAGATGTCTTCAGGCCGGGTCTGTGATCATACGTGAGGTTTGGACAAGATTGGACAATGTTCACTCATGTTTAAAACTACTTCCTCTTTTATAGTCTAGACGGATTTCAGAAAAAAGGCCTTCTATAAGAAGTGAGGAGCATTTATGGGTACAAGTCAGGAACCGGCCTACCTTACATATTTCAAGGGTGCTGAGTCCAAAAAAATGGTTCCTAAGCGAAATTTTGAGTTTTTGACCTTCTCATTTGTATCAAATGGCCACCAAATTGCCCATCTTGCACAGTCATTGGACCATCACCCCTTAGTTTTTTTGTAAGTCGGCAATCAAAGATGAGGAAATTAAGTTTCTAGATCTATAGTCTAGAGTCAGAGCAAGGATATAGTGGAGGCTCAGTGCCTTTTGTATGTATATATATATATATATATATATATATATATATATATATATATATATATGCAAAATACCAACTGGAACATTTGATAAGTGATATTGATTGAATATTTATGTCGGCCTTAAAAAATGACACAAATAATGCTTAATTCCACCTTAAAAGTTGGTATTATATATATATAAGACACAGCATTACCAAATAAGACACAACATGACCAAAAAAAGACACAAAATGACCAAAAAAAGGAAACAAAATGACAAAAAAAGAAACAAAATGGTCAAAAAAGACACAAAATTACTAATAAAAGACACTAAATTAAAAAAAAGACACAAAATGACCAAAAAAAGACACAAAATGACAGAAAAAAAACGTAAAAAACAAGACACCAAATTAATAATAAAAGACAGAAAATTACTTTTTAAAATAATTTAGTGTTTTTTTCAGTATTTTTGTGTCTTTTTTGGTTGTGCAAATTCTGTTTTTCGCCCTTAGCATGCTAAGTGGAGATTTAGATTTATTCACTTCTTCCTACAGGCCTTTAAATATACGTTATAATTAAGTCACGGAGACCATATGCATATGTAGCGATTCAGATTACTAGGAGTAAATGCTTCAGGATTCAGCACCCTTGAAATAAGTAAAGTAGGCCAGTTCCCGACTTGTACCCATAAATGATCCTCACTTTCACTTTTTTGGACAGTTCAGTCTAGACTATTATGGCGATAGTGAAATTTGAGGCCTCGCCATGGCCACGCCCTTTGATATAAAGTTAAGAGCTTCTCAATTTATCTTTGTATGTCTTATGAGTGGACTGACCAGATTTGAAGCCGGTCGGGTTAAACCTCTAGGAGGAGTTTGTTAAAGTATGACACGTGCAAATGTTGAAAAATGGCCATACAAATCAAAATGGCCAACTTCCTGTAGAGTTTAGGATATGGGTCCTGCTGACTTTTTTGTTCGTCTGGAAGAGTTCTATATGCCTACCGAATTTTTTTATTTTTTTATCAGACGATTTTGTAACCCATTTATTTATCACCCAGTTGCCTATATCATGATCCTGGCCACCTCTTCCCTGTCAGTCTGGGGAGAGCCCAGGACTGGACTCATACTTCCTCCATGACATGAGGAGTTAGCAGACCGCTTCTTGTCACCTGACGGGGGAGTTTCCCCGGTAGGACGTAGCGCGTGGGAGGATCACGTTTTTCCCACTGGTTCCTCTCCCTCCCATCAGGCGCCCCGACTAACCAGAGGGAGGCACTATAGCGACCAGGATCATTGCATGTTTTTGTGGGAAGCCCCGGGGGACAAGGGGAGGACATGCAAACTCCACACAGAAAGGCCTTTTTGCCGACACCGACCTGCCCCGCGGGCGACCTACCAAATTTTATAAATTTTCGTCAATCTTGGAGCTCAGGAAATAATGTAGGGGGCGCTACAGAGCCAAATAATTTCCATCTTTGCTCGTTAAACAGGGTGCCACCTGTGTAATACCAGTGGTGGTCCCAGCTAGGCAAGAATCCTTGGCTTTCTTTTTACTTTTTACCCTTTTATTTGTCTTTTGTATCTCTAACTCTGTTTTGGATTGAGTTTTTATTACTATTTTATTTTATTGTTTTACTGTTTTTAGTATTTTATTCTTTTTATTGTTTTTATTTATACCCAGTTGTGTATGATTTATTCTATTTTAATAACTGTACAGCACTTTGGTCAACTGAGGTTGTTTTTAAATGTGCTCTATAAATAAACTTTGACTTGACTTGGTTTGTCAAAGGTAAATGTAGCATCCCTTATGAAAAAACAAATGTGTAAAAGCTAAACACTGCAGCTAAAAGAGCTTTAAATAAATGACAAACATCAGATGAAGTACCACCTTGTGTTCTGTAAATTTATTATTGAAATATTCCCATGTAACGGAGTAGTTATATTACAAAAGATTCAACAGTAAACAAATCCGCTTGACACAAAAAAATTAATCAGAATTGTCCTCTAAACTAAAGTTGAAAAAAAAAAGAAGAAAAAAGTTCTTTACAGTTTACACAGCTACATAAACAAAAGATGGGCAAACTAGTTCCTGTATGGAAGATACCAATAACATTACTGTGAATGGTTCATGTGGTGCAATTCTCAGGTCTTTTTTTTTTGTATTAACATATATTACGTTCCTCTCTTTGGGTGTTCATTTCTTTTTCTCGTCATCCTTCTTGGTCTCAGGTTTAGAGCCCGTCTGGGAAGCCAGAGAGCCCATGGCGTTACGGATAGCCTCATTGTTGGGGTCGACTCCAGGAAGGTTTTCCAGGACGCTCTGAAGGAACTCTGGATCCTGCATAACATCATAATCCTCCTCATCCTGGACAGAGAGAATGACATTTTATAATCTTTACCACACAGCTTTTAATCTGATGAAAAAGACAAATGAGAGCTAATAAAGGCTTGTGCTTACTTTAGCCTTACTGGAGTCCACGTCAGCTCCCGTGTCCATGTCCTCAGCACCAAACTCTGCAAGAAAAAAATATCAGAAACGCTGTTTCAGTAGGAAAAATTAGGTTGGCTGACAATTGTGATGCTTTTAACCTGGGCTATATGATGTGCTGCAGTGCAAAAAACACATCTGGAGTCCTTGAACTGCATTGAATTAGATATAATTAGCGCAGAAACATGCATACCAAACACATTTGAATAAGACGCTGTTTTTAAAAAGGTATTATTGCATCTTTTTTTTCTCATATGAAAAACAGTCAAATCCTCCTCAACTTGTTGTATTATATCAGGGGTGTAAAACCATTTTTTGGCCCGCAGTGTAATTTTATTTGGCCCGCGAGGCAATACCAAATTATTATATTATTATTGTAAATTAATGACATTGATGTGTTTTTTATTTGAAATTTGATTTTGCATGTCTGCACTATTTAGTTATATATTGTATGTTTATAAGCGCTGCTGGTTCCATATTTAATGTTAAAGCAAAACATGTTTGGTATATATTAAAAGGTTTATTTGTTCAATGTTGGCCCGCGATTTTATTCAAGTTTTAAATTTTGGCCCATTGTGTATTTGAGTTTGACACCCCTGTATTATATTGTTAGTCAAATTTTATCTATTAGTTTTGTAGTGCACATGTTCTCCCATGAGGCTCCACCTTACATAAGAAACTGTAGTGCCAATTCAAACAAACCAATAGCCGTACTGTCAGCATCTCCAGGTAATCATTATCCAAATTGGCAGTGAGATCCACTCTGTAATCTGGAGTTTATTTAAGATTCAAGGATACAAGTTGTGCAACTAGAACACATTTAGTTCACCCACCGACCAAAAAAACTGGTCCATCTGCTTCCTCTAACGGGCCTTGAACGTGGTTTTATATTGTTGATTTGATACATACTGAATGCCCATATTAGAAGGTATATTCTCATGGCCAGGGAAATTCAGAAAAATCAAAAAATCCATGTTTCACCTGCTCCTTCTCCCTGCATAGACATCTGCAGCGCGTAGGCGATCTGTTCATCCTCTGTCATGCGGCTGAAGTCTGGTAGAGCAGGTGGGGAAGAGTCTGTGTGGGGAACAGACATCTTCAACAGGGCATCCTCAGACTCTGCAACAAAAACAGAGAACACCACAACGTGTGAACACACTCTCGTTGGGAGCTATGGACACTGGCACGCAAGGAAGATGGGCAGAGAATCAAGTTGTTGAACATTTTTCTCACCATCTGCAGCAGGAGAGGAAATGCCAGCTTCAGCAGCTGATGCCACAGCGGCTCTGCGAGCTTCATCCTCCTGTCGTTGTCTCTGCTCCTCCATAGACACCCTCAGAGCCTAGACAGGAGACAAGAGAGGAATGCTCTGCACTTTATATATTTATATAATTACAGTATTGTTTTAATGCATACAATGGCACTAAGTTGATGGTACAGTGAATGAATGACATGAATATACTAAGTGCTGAGAGAATGAGAATGTATCTTTTCTATTTACTATTTATTGAGATGAGATGATTTACTATTTATTATGCTTTTTTTATGAGTCCAGTACCTGAGTGCATTGAATTTCGTTGTATTTCTGTGCAATGACAAATAAAAATCTAATCTAATCTAAGAAAACAATCTGATATACAAAAAGTAGCATGATGCCACACAAATATACAACAAAGACAGAATAAAAAGGTGGCATATGTGGTAGTTGTGAAATAAACAGTAATATCGATCAATAATCCAGGGGATATTAGGAGCAAAAGACGAGAAAAGTTATATACACACTTAGCGGTGTGCCACATCGTATCGTTCACGATATCGGTATATTTTTTTTATGGTTAAAAAAAATGCATATCATGATATTGGCAACGTTCCTACTTCTTGATTACAGTTATTTTAATCACAAAAACCTACTTACTCCCTCTCGCTTAACACATGCAGCTTTCAAAATAAGAGCACAGTGTGTTTTGATCCACCACAGAATATACAAGAAGACTGTCAAAATAAGATGCCTTAAATAAAACATACAAGAACCTTTATTCTCCTTTACAAAATGTCATTAAAATATGCCCCCGGAACCCCTAAATGGTTAATTTTTATTATTTGCTCATACTCAAGAGTCAAGAGTAAAATTTTTTGTATTTGGCAACTGTTGAGATTTCCACTTCAAACTACATTTTAGATTTTAAATTATTTATACAGACTAAAAAGAAAATTATGTTTTCTATATCTTTTAAAGTATTTCCTAATATCGTCAAGAATATCGTTATCGCTAAAATATCCTAAAATATCGTGATATTCTTTTAGGGCCATATCGCCCAGCCCTATACACACTACAATGTAGCATCTTTAAAAAAGGGCTTAAAACTTTTTTGTTCAGGGAGGCATTTTTAGGTTGTGCCTAGATGTTTTTTTTTTTGTCTCTGCATAACGTACTTTATTACCCTTGTCTTCTTTATCTACTGCTGATTTTAATGAGTTTTTCTCTTTCTTGTTTCTGGTTTCTGTAGCACTTTGAGATTTCTGTATGAAAAGTGCTTTACAAATAAAATGTATTATTATTATCTTTCCCCGCTTTCTTACCAAGGCTAGCTCTGGGTCTGCGCTAGGATCCACTCCAAACTCAAAGTCACTTGCACCCAGGCCCAACACTGCACCTCCCTCTCCAGCCAGGATGGGAGAGGACATCAGGGCATCAGCCAGACTTGGGCCTGGAGGAACTGTGACCAGATGGGAGCCGGCTCCCTCTTTGCCATTCAGTGTGTTGATAAAGGCCGTCAGCTTCTCTGTGTTCATCTCCTGCAGGGGAGAGAAAGAACAAGGGTAAGCATGTCGAAGTATCCTTGAGCAAGATACTGAACCCCAAATTGCTCCCGATGTGCTGTGTTCATCGGTGTGTGAATGAATTCCCAATGGTGGCAGGTGGGACCGTTTAGGGCAGCCTCTGCCACCAGTATGAATGTGTGTGTGAAAGGGTGAATGAGCGCTGTAGTGTCTGTAGTGTAAAGAGCTTTGAGTGGTCGCAAAGTGACTAGAAAAGCACTATATAAGTGCAGGTCCATTTACCATTTACCATGTGGACCTGACAACAGCTTAAAGAGAGCAAACATACAGATGATAGCACATTAGATATTCATAATGATGAATTTGTGTGAAGGATGATGGAAAAATACCTCTTCTCCAAAGTTAATGACATCCACATTGACCTTCTCCTTCTTTAGACGCTTTGCCATTTTGACCAGCTGCAGGACAATAAAATATACTTCAGTGACATCAATGTGAATTGCTTAGTAAGCTGGATTTTGACATCGTTCCATGTTCCAGACTTTTCTGTGCTTTACTCAGCAAAGTTTTTACAGGAAATAACAAAACTAGTAGTAAGTTGAGTTTAACTTCATGTTGAGTTGAGAATTGTGTTAGTTAACATCCATGGCTCTTTAAATTAAACAAAATATAATTATGTCTTAATATCACTTTGGCGTACACAGGTAGCAGTGTTCAAAGTTCATTCGTCCAAGATGTCTACCATCACATACGGCTGGGCAATATGGACCAAAAGTCATATCCGATATATTGAGGCTAAATATCGATATACGATATACACTACCGGTCAAAAGTTTTAGAACACCCCAATTTTTCCAGTTTTTTATTGAAGTTCAAGCAGTTCAAGTCAAATGAACAGCTTGAAAGGGTACAAAGGTAAGTTGTGAACTGCCAGAGGTAAATAAAAAAAGGTAAGCTTAACCAAAACTGAAAGATAATGTACATTTCAGAATTATACAAGTAGGCCTTTTTCAGGGAACAAGAAATGGGTTAACAACTTAACTCTATGGAGTCTTGGGATATTTTGTCCATTTTTGAATCCTTTTCATGTCTTTGTAAGTCATTTTGTGTCTTTTTTTTGTCATTTTGTGTCTTTTTTTAGTCCTTTAGTCCAACATAAAATGTGATTTTGAATCTTTTTTATACTTTCAAAACACTATCATGATCAATAAAGAATTTTAAATGTTGCAAATGTGCATTCATTTCAGAGTACACTGAGACATTAAACTGCATAATTTTCAATTAAATTCTGGAAAAGTTGGTGTGTTCTAAAACTTTTGACCAGTAGTGTATATCCCGATATTTTTATCACAAAGTGAGAGCAAATGTTCAGCCAAAGTCAAAGCCAAATATGACATGTCACAAGTAGTTTTATTGAAACTTTTTAAGTGAACCTAAATACTGCATAAAAACAGGAGTACCTTTTTTTTCAAATCAAAGCGCAATAAAGTGCACATTTAAATAAAAAAAATATCTTGAATGAATAAAAAAATAGCCTATGAAATAAAATAGGCCAATCTTTTTCCGAAATAAATATATTATATGAGGAAAGAATAGAGAACATTACAAAATAACTAAATATGACAAACCCTAGTAAGGGCAGCATTTATATTTAAAGAAAGAAAAAAAATTGAACTACATCGATATATGCGATATGGTCTAATTCCATATCACATTTAAAAACATATCTATATATCTCATATAACGATATATCGCCCAGCGCTACCATCACAGCCAAAGATATTAATATATCAATATATTATTCTTATCATTATGCATATACATGTTACATTTATGTTTAGTTTATCCATTGCAATTTCTGTTTAATTCACATTACTTTGTTTTAACTTGCACTATTCTATGTTTACATTCTCATTTCGTTTTTACTTAAATATAATATAAATATATAAATATATAAATATTTATGACCGCTGTGGAGGGAACTGGAAACCAACTACTGCTCCTCGTCATTGTCGTGCATGATAAATAAAGAACTTGAAAAGTCTCATGATGCTGAAAGTCTCCGTCCTGGTTATCAATATCAAAATCACAAATCTAGTATTTGCTGAATATTACATCAACTCTTAAAACATGCAAAACACATTGATGAATGTTAGAATTTAGCTCACTTCTTTCTCGTTGTCTTCCACTGGGCTGCCAACAAATGCAATAATGCGCATCTTGTGGTTTTTGCCCTGTCTGTGCTTCAGCGCCAACTACAGAGGTTAAAACAAATATATATATATCAAATGACAAAAGAAACATTATAACTTGACAAAATGCATACAGTACAGGCCAAAAGATTGGACACACCTTCTCATTCAATGCGTTTTTCTTTATTTTCATGATTATTTACATTGTAGATTATCACTGAAGGCATCAAAACTATGAATGAACACATATGGAATTATGTACTTGTGTGAACTAACTGAAAACATGTCTTGTATTTTAGATTCCTCAAAGTAACCTCAAGCCTCCTCACTGTCCATTTTTAAAACTCATCTTAAAACCTATTTTTATTCCTTGGCTTTTAACCACGCATGAGACTCTGCTCTTGTTTTAGTGTTTTTATGGTCTGCTTTTATTTATTGTTTTTTATATTGTTTTAAAAAGCAATGAATCTATGTATTTTAGTGTTTATTTCTGTTTTATTTATTTTATCGTCTCTTGTTCTGTTTGTTTATGTACAGCACTTTGTTGCGGCTGTGGTTGTTTTAAAGTGCTTTACAAATAAAGTTGAGTTGAGTTGAGTAACCACCCTTTGCTTACTAGAATATAAGACATGTTTTCAGTTATTTCACACTTTTTTGTTAAGTACATAATTCCACATGTGTTCATTAATAGTTTTGATGAATCTATAATGTAAATAGTCATGAAAATAAAGGAAACGCATTGAATGAGAAGGTGTGTCCAAACTTTTGGCCTGTACTGTATATGTAGAAAATGGATAACATTCTGGCATGTATAGCAAAAAAAAAGCTAAGGTGTAATTAATAACATTAATGATCATTACATTTAGGTGAGCCAGCTCTATAACTGGCTTCTCCATATATGTCTCTATGTTCCTAAACTTCACACATCTTGTCCAGCTCCTGTATTCGTTTTCTGCACGAGGAGCAGGAGAAGACTAACTGTAATGAAAGTCTCAGACTCACATGTGCCACCCTGATGCCAGTGCAGAAGCTGATGTTTCCGCGAGGCTGCACAGCATGCAGCTTGGACAGTATTCTGCCCGTGTCTGGAGTCAGTGTGGTCAGCACCTCACAGTTACTGCACAGGGACATACCACTTGTGTTAATTATTATATTACCATGTTTTAAATGTAACAACACTTATTCAAAAACTCTTACTTTGCCATGGTGATGAGGCCCACGTTGTTTTCAGGGTTGGTGCGGGTCTTGGAGTGACAAACAATGTTAACTGCGTCCTGCTGAGCCTGCAGTCTGGTGGGCAAAAAGTCTCCATTGCGCATATACTCACTGTTGTCCACACTAAAAAAAATTGAACAGCAGTGTTAAAAATGTAAATTAGACCAACTGGACAAATATTGGTATAGGCCAATATTAATAGTAGACTATAAATATGTGCATCTCAAATAAGAACACAGTATAATATGCAAAGAGGAAGTGTCGACTGGTTTTCCGATGACTGGGATTTTGAGAGCAGGTTGGCCGATGGCTGTTATATTATCTGGATGTCATGTAATTTTGTTTGATTGCATCGTATAAAACAAAACAAATAAGAAGTGATCAAATGCTGAAATAAAATTAATTTAACACATTATTGTTTGCAGTGCACCAAATTAAAAAACATAAACAACTATAACATAAGAAATAACACATATTAAAAGTACATAAACAATAAAACAACCAAAAATTAATAAATTTGTTGATTGACAACTGCTATTATAAATGATTAATCACTTTAGCAATTTATCAAGCAGAGATGCCAATTATTCACTGGTTTCAGTGTGTCAAAAATTAGCATTATGAACAAGTTGCTGGGAAATGTGATAAACATTTATCACTATTTTCTGACATCAAGACAATAAATACATTAAAAACGCTTAAAGTAGATTAAGAAAATGATTAATGAAAAAAACCTCACTATTTTGCAAAAAGATTGTTGTAGCTCCAGTGAACACAATAACCTGAAGTCATACAATGTAATGGGGAAAAAATATGAGAAACTAAATAACAAAACAGAAGGTTTTTCATGTTGTTTACCCTCTCTGAATGCATCCAAAATTGGGATAATTGAATAATAATTTGGCTTGGCTGGTGAAATAAGGACAACAATGGAGCCCATTCAGTTTTATTTGTGGACCATAGACTGTATATAACGTTACAGTCTATGGTTTTGACAATGACAGTAGATTTTATTTTTGTTAGCTTGCTATTGCTAACGCGTCAAAGAAAGCCATTTTAATTCAACTTGAGACGCGAACAGCTGAGTTACATAAACGTAAGATAGTAAATTTAATTTGACTAAAACGCCGTTTGTGAGCTTTGTGCTGGAAGCTGCTGCTGGCTAACGTTAGCTCGGTTATGGAGTGACTCAGGGAATAGCTTGAGCATATTCAATCCCAAACAAAACAAACACAACTATATAACTGTTTGAGGTAAACAACGTTAAAACTGTACGTTTATCAGATGATGGCTTATTTTAAATAATATAAGCATCACACTTTTTAGCTTTAAACATATTTGTCATTCCTTACCAGACCATAGTACTTTCAAGCACCATCTTGGCGTCCGGGGTTTACTACGTCATCGTGAGGGTTTATGGGTAATGGTGTTTTTTACAACAAAACGTTCATACAATGTCATGATAAATTGTTCGGGGCGGGCTATTAATTCAGTTGAATCCATTCTCAAATATATATATATATATATATATATATATATATATATATATATGCCTCATGCCTCAATGGTTGAAAAAGCGTGTTCTCAAGAGTGGTGAAAATGTGAGGAAGTGACTTTTTGGCTGCCCTTCACACGTGCAAAAAGTGATTGAGTGGCCTCTAGGGTGCCCCTTTATACAATAAATTATGATGATGTGCATCTAGAGCAAGAAATTTTGATAACAGGCCTTAATGAGTCCCCTTCTAGTGCCCTTCTGGTGCCTCCATGGTTGAAAAAGTGTTGCTAAAGTGCCCTCTAGAGTGGTGAAAACGAGAAAAAGTGCCTTATTGGCTGCCCTTTACACATGTAAAAAAATATTGAGTGACCGAAAAAAACATATTGTGGTTAGGTAATGAGGTGCAGACGTTCCTCTCTTTGGTAGCCGACCTTTCATGTGGCGTCGCCATGACGAACAGCTACATGGAGTGAACTAAAAACTAGTAACCTGTTCGGGCCGGTCAGAGGTGATCCAAACACACTGTTGTATATATACTTGGTAGCCGCGAGCTAACATTAGCTAACAATTAAAGTTGTTTTAATCACAAAAAGCTACTATTGCTTCCTGTCGCTAAACACATGAAGCTTTCAAAATTAGAGCAAAGTGTGTTATGATGTGTATATGTATATGATGGAATAGTGGCATCAGAATGTGTGAGAGGCATTTTGGCTGTTATGGGAAAAATAATGATCTGGGGGGGGGGGGGGGGGGCATGCCCTCGGATCCCCCTAGATGGTTTGGTTCAATGGTTTTAATTGTCAGTACCATATCAATAATTACTTTGATTTAGATCTCCTTTAACTTAATGCTAATCGTAATCAAGTATGAGGACTGTTTCATCATACATGATGCATCATAGCTTTTTGCGCACTGGTGGGACCCCATATTGTGCAAAATGTGCCCTTTTTAATTTTTTTTATTTTTTTCGGCCCTGCCCTTAAAACAGTCTGAGTCTGCCACTGCTCAGATGCCTTTTTAGTGAATGTGCGACCAAAACTCGGAAACGGAAGAATAAATAGGATGAAGCCCTGTGAATAGTATATAGTGTGCTCTTTAAAGCGCACTCAATAACGACTACATGTATGTCCCATTGTAAAAAGAGAACCTGCCAAATGGTGATAAATGGAGACTTGATTGAGTTAAAATGCTTGTATAACCAACAACTGACCCATTTACACTAAAATATCGACTCTTTGATGGATGGAGAAACTCTTGCTTTTGATGGTGACGTGTTATGCAGAACCCCAAGGTATGTCAACCTCACAGCACATTTGCGTTATAGCTTGTACAGTAAATATCTGATAAACAATACGTTTATGTCAGATATACTGACTCTCTACAGACTCTCACAAGGCCAGGGTCAAACCTTATAAAGGGCAGTTTTTTGATCTGTGCGTACATAATGATGAAAACAAAGATGGTGTATGTTTATTAATTTGGAATAATTGAATAATTCTAAAGATGCACCACCTAATAATTAAGATACAAACAAACACACAATAGACTTGTATATGTCTACACAGTGTAAGCATATGTGTGTACATGAGTGCAATAGGTGCCTTGAGAATGCAAAAAATACCTTCCTTCTTATGGCAAAAAATGAATCATTCAAATGTCACATGAGGATAGCCTATACAACCTGCTCCCTCAGGGCCAAAGCAGGACTCCTCGTTGTTTATCCTCCAGTTGAGAAATAGTCCACAGTCCTATATGATGAAAGCAGATCATTCAACCTGTCGCACAAATAAAAGCTGGTCAGACATTCAGAAAGTGAGACGTCCAGGACAAGAGGCTGACTACAAGGTAAAGGACACTCTGTATATCTTAAATCTAATAATTTTACAAATTCATTTTCAAGCTGGGACATTAGCTATTTGTATCTGATAATACATACAACCAAGTCAATGAATGACAATGACTCATTGGTTGATAAAAATCTGACTAAATTTATTTCCCATTGTAAAAAAGAGAACCTGCCAAATGGTGATGAATGGAGACTTGATTGAGTTAAAGTGCCTGTATGACCAACAACTGACCCATTTACACTAAAATATTGACTCTTTGATATCTCAGATGGAGAAACTCTTGCTTTTGATGGTTGTGTTTGCAACATGTAATGCAGAACCCCAAGGTACGTCAACCTCACAGAACATTTAAGTTAATGTAGTCAGTATTCTTGATTGTTTTCATCCTCAGAAAGACTTAGCTGATGTGATTTTCTTCCTGTGCAGATCTGACAGGCAAAGTGTTTGTCTTCCCCAAGGAGAGCACCAAAGATCACGTGAAACTCCTGACATCTAAAACTGAATTCAACGCTGTGACCGTCTGTCTCAGGTAACTGGTGGTGTAATCAGAAATCTTCTTTAATCATGGTAAGTTTGATGAACTGTTTCTCATGGCTGGTACATCTGTTCAGGTTTCAAACAGATCTCACCAGGAACTACGCACTCTTCTCATTGTCTACTCCCACTCACAACAATGAATTTGTAATCTTTAAGACCAATTCAGGAGATGTCTTAAGGATACATGCTCGGGATCCATTTGCTGAATTTCTGTCATTGTCATTCGTTCCAAACACCTGGCACGCTATGTGTGCCACTTGGAGCTCCGACAAAGGGATAGCTCAGCTGTGGTTGGACGGTAAGCCGACCATCAGGAGATTCATCCAAACTGGGGCCATAACTGGAGCACCCATCACCATCCTGGGCCAGGAGCAGGACAGCTATGGCGGGGGTTTTGATGCAAATCAATCTTTCCTTGGTATGATTACTAAAGTCCACATGTGGGACAGTGTCATCCCCGCCTCTCAGATCAAACGTTATATGGAGGACAAGCACTTCACTCCAGGCAATGTGTTCAACTGGAGAGCCTTGGACTTTGAAATCACTGGACAGGTTGTGGTGGATGAGGAGACAGAAGTTATGTAATTCTGTGTAAAACTGCAACTAAATCATGAGTCAAACAACCGTTACGTTCTCTACGAATAAAATCTTTTCCTACATTTGCAAGATGGTTGTCCTTCTTTTAAAAAATAAATATAAAACAACATACACAATTATTCACAAACACTAAGAGAGGTAGGCTGCTTTATATCAACTGCAGAAGTGCCATAAACCTGCATTCTCTCTGATGGCCAGCAGGGGGGGGCGACTCCACTGATTGCAAAAAAAAAGTCTGATTGAATAGAAGTCTATGAAAAAACATTGGTCACCCAAAAATGTTTTGTTCAGCATTTAGTCATCGGTTGTTAATTTTGAATGAACATTTTAGATATTAGCCTTTTTTTGGCATTAGCTGGCAAGGTTTTCAAATGGTAGTCCAGAAAGCAATAGGTGATGTCATGGTGGCTAGGTCCACTTCGTTTATACAATCTATGGATGAATAAAGAGACCAAAACCAAATTTAGAAAATATGTTTAATCCTTTAAAATCAGACATGAAAACATCACCACCACATAACAGAAACATGGCAGGAGGGACAGGCAGCACATATTGCATGAAAAGGCATTTCCGTGACTCCTATGTACATATACACATTTTATACACAGTAAAAATATAGTAAGTGAAGCATTTAAGGACAACCAGCAACGTTGGCTCGTGAGCCGTGTGAAACATTCATGTAGAAAAGCATGGGAGATTAACAACCCACAATCATGGAGCGAATATATCCATCATATCACAATCCAAACATGAAATATAAAAAGTGAAATTGTCAAATAGTCCCCCTTTATAGGCAATACACGCTATAAAGTTTCAGACATCCTTCTGTCAGTATACAGTATACGTACAATCATCTAAAAAGGTACAGAATACAACTTTTGTCATTTCAGCCTGCAGCAATCAATCATATCAATAAATATACTTTTTCGAGCTGAAAGGTGGCAGATTGTGGTTCATATTGCATTACTTTAACAAATAAACTGTAGTGTCTACACTGACTGCACCACCTTTAAGCACCGTGTGATGATGTTTCTCTTGTGCCAGGGTGTAGTACATAACTGCAACAGAACTGGTCTGCATCCAGCAATTACACAGTACCACCCATTTACAAAAAAAAGGTACAACATAAAACATCAAAAATCCAGGTGTCACAAAATATAATCTGGATTTTTCTGATGAGAAATAATTTCTTGGAGTGTTTTCTTTGGTGGCTGTTTGACTCAACCAACTAAATAAAACTTTAAACTGTTTGAAATAATCGATATTTTACATTTCAGCATAATATCAGAAAAAAATCATTTTTCTAGTACATCATCCCAGCTACACAAAGGTGGTAAATAATGGGTTCTAAGAGCTACCACAATTGTAGTAAATTTGACTTGAAATTTCACAGGAATGTGGAGTTAAATCTTGAAATGTCTCAGACTATAAAGTAAACCGATTCTCTGATAAAAAGTACATTTATGTCATACAGCTTATCAGACATGACATTATTTAGCAAAAAAACAAACAAACATCCAGTTTAATAACAGATCTTTAAAACACCGGTCAACCCAGTGTTATTACCATGTACAACATATCAGTCCATGCAGGTATGGAGGAGTGTCTGATTTCATTTAACTGGATCCTGAATAATCGCAGGAACTCCCCACTCCTTTCTTTGGTGCCGCGACTGGCTACAAAAGACTCAGTCCTAAATCCTTAACTGTGCATTTATGAACATGAATTGTTTTCCTTCCTTCTGTATTCACATAACTCACATTTCCCCATCTCCCTCTCTGCTGTATAGACCAAATGTGCCTACAAAACATAAATAGTATTTCCTGATTAAATGAGATGATGTCTACGATCTTGAGTGTTGCTACAGTCACTTGGTAGTGATTCAAATTTCTGTATCACAAATCTCATGGGGGTTAAAAGCTCTCCATCCGCCACCTCGGCGGCTTGTTTAGCGCCCTAAACAACAACAAAATATTTTATGAAAACAAGGCATATTGTTTTTATGAACAGCTGCGTAAAAGCCGAGTAAGACTACATACAAAAAAAATACAAATATTAGTCATACACATGGTTAACAACATTGGTCCAAGAGTGGATGTGGGGCAAGGGTCATTTCTGTAACCAGCAGAAATGAACAAGAGAGACATCCTTACTGTCTGATGTCGGGAGAGTTAGAGGGATTAACCGAGCCGCTGCGACAGAGAACTCGACATAACCAGAAGGGATTATAGTGTTTGCATTAAAATCCGAAAAGCCCTGATTGTTGGTCCAGACATACAAATGGCAGTTTAATGACTTCAGCTGTAGTGATAAGGCAAGTTCTCTCTGTGTGACTACAACACTCACCTGTAAAAATGTCAGTTATACATCACGTTATGTAGGGGAAAGACATGTAAAGGCACAGACACGACTGACGACTGACAGTAGCTGGAAATTATTACTATTCTACTAGCTTAATACCATAACTTCATTTAACCCATTGACGCCTAAAACTTCCTGTAAAACCTCTGGGCGATTTTAAAATCAGCCCCTAAAGTTTTTCTGGAAATTCAACAGAAGTGTCAACGCTTCTGCTAAATAATAGATTGTTCAGCCTCTGTAGCAGATAGAAATGAAATTCAAAAAGTATTTGAGAGCTTATACAAATACTACAAAACGACGTATCCGCTTTCCAGGCTTCAATGGGTTAACAGCATCTACTAGCCAGCAGTGCTGTCCACGGCTCTTCTCTCTGTATTCATTTAGAGCACATATGGTCACGTCAGAGGGGGAGATTTGCAGGGTTGTACAAATGTGGTCTGCCATGTTAATAAGACACATTCTATATAAGAAAAACATTGTAATGTACATTCAGCAGTGGCAAGATCTAGTCGGACCTTTGCAGCACTGCCGTGGCTTCCAGCAGAATAACTTAGAACAAAACGTGAAACGAAATGACCGGAGAGGTTCTGGTTCAAGCCATCCCTCCGCTGTTTCAAAATCTAAATTTCAAACAAATAGTGTACATCCACAATCAGTAAAAAGAAATGCATACGTGATTGCAGAGAAAACAGCAGCAAGTGTTGATTTGAACAGAACCGCTCAGAGTGCCCCTGCTCCTGAGGAGTGACGAGAGGGAAATGGATGTGCGGTAACGGGAGTGTGAATCACGGAAATGTGAACGCACTTAGACTTCCGCATGAACACAGAGGCAAATATTCACTCCTACATATGCAGACCATGCCTTTCATGTGCTCTTAAGTGTGTGTGTGTGTGTGTGTGTGTGTGTGTGTGTGTTCCTGTTGAAATGCTGATCTCACAATCGCTTCATGCTGCGATGAGTGGACACAATGACTGACTCTTCATGGATAATTTGACTGTCTTCACCATCCGCTGGTGACTCGGTCATGGACTTTTTAACAATATACAACTAATTATTTTGTTTATCATGTCATTGAAGCATCTTTTTACGTTGTAAATGTTAAGGACAATCCTTTTTAATTAATGTAATGCTGTCAGAGCTACTTAAGAGCTGCCAATTGAGGGTCATGAGCCTTTTTTCCAATGTTTATCAAAGACAGTCGGGCTTTGTGATGTCGACTGCTGAGAAAGCTAAAGCCTACCGCAGGCCGTCTTCCTGTTGATTTTCTCACCACTGCTTTCTACATTGTCACAAGTTCCACTGCACCTCGCTGCTTCATCCAGCGATCCCTGTTTGTAATGTACAGGTGAGAAAACAACAGAAGTGCAACGGAGGTTCCGTGGTGGATGGGTGACTGTCACTCTCTTTATTGTTACGTCAGCCACTGCACATCTTCCAGCAACGCCTCGTCTTCAGATGTCTGGTTTTTACTGTGAAGATGAAACGAATGTCAATACAAGAAATGCAAAGCCAATATTGGCTGCTTCAACAACAAAATGATAAACAATCTTCATTTACAAATGTAAGATTTCATCTATTATACTTACAAAGCAGATGTTGGTCTCAGGGATGATGTCTGAGAGTGAAACTACATCTTCGTTTCCAGACAGGTTGCCTGAATTATCTAGAGCCCCTTCTGCCTCCAAACTGGAACAGAGAAAGGCAATGAATACATAACGACTAACACCAACAATAAAAAAATACTATCAAAGTGCTATCTATTTTAATGTCTGATCTGATGATGCTCCAGATGAGAATTGAGAGCTTGTTGTCAATTCCTTCAATCAAAAATTTTTGTGACACTTGTGCATCGCAAAACAGTGATTCATGCATCTATGCTGCTTGAAAGTTTTAACGAGAAGGAGTCATGGTGAAGAGGAATGAACTGTGCTTCATTTTATTAACAGTGCTGTTTTTTTTTCCACACAGAAAAGTGACCAGGAATCAATAAGGAAAATTATAAAGAATCGGACAAATAAGCAGACTCCATTATGGCATTGGTATCAATTAAATCCCATCCCTAGATAAGGCTGTAATTTTATGTACATACCTGTGATGGTCAAAGTCTGTGTTTGCCGATTTGTGCACTTCCACCCCGACAGACCTATTGAGAAAAATCAGTGAAAGGAAATGTTAGTGACCAACTGAGCTGGTTGTTTATGCAACATTCATGTTCCAGGGTTGTTGTTTTTTGGTCTCTTTCTTTGGGTTATGTTTTATTCATTTTCTTGGTTTCACCACATACCCTGGAGTGTGGATAAGTAGGGTTATTTGCCACACACCTGTGATTACCACTTTTACCTTGGCTGCCACACAAAGAGCAGGTCAGGTAGAGCAGAGAGTTGGTGTATCTGTTGCCATTCATTTGGAGGAAAGTTTGCAGCCTTGGTAGGCGAAGTGAGGTATGTGGCATGGAAACAATAGTGGCATGTGTTTTGTTTGGTTTCATATGTTATGTTATATTCATACATTGTTATATATTTGTTTGCTTTAATATATTATGTGTGATATTGGAGTTTTATGGTTGACTGTGGGTAGAGTGTGGGTTTTAAAGAAAACAAACTATCTAATGAAGTAAAATGTGTGAACTTTTAATATGTGCAAATATTGATATTTTGTTATGCGTTTAAGTTTCACGGTGCTCGACGATGGAGTAAAATTTTGTACCAGTTGAACTCTACGCTGTCTTATTGATGCCAATGGCTGTAACAGGAAAATTAACAGCGTGAAAGTGAGGTGGCAGAATAAAAGTTAACACATTTTATCGTGGTGCTGCTTTACCGTAGGGGAGGAGAGGTGGAGGCAACTCCTGTGCTTCCTAGTGATGAGGTGGACAGGTTGGCCTCATAGTCAGCAGGGTTTTCTCCAAGGGGAGGGGTCCTCGGAACAAGATCTGGTCTACCTAATTGCACACCTGAAAACAAAGTATCAATAAGAAACCAAATTTCAACACCAGTATCTCCAATCAGACAAAAGTGACTACATTATTACTTTGCATGTAGCATCTATGTTCTTACCACTGTCTGCCTCTGAATCTGTGCTTTTAAAGTGGCTGTGGTAGACAAGTCGGGAATCAACGCCTGATGTTGCATGGGAGAGCGGGGTTGGAGCTCCCAGGGTCGGGGCCCTCCGCAGACCACCCTGACCTCCACCACGACTCTTCTTAGACGGTGATGGTTTTACTGGAGAAGATGAAAGACATTAAAGCGGCAATGATCAGTATGATCTACCCCTGGGATTTTTATACTGTCAGTGCAGCAGACTTTTAACTTCAGTACATTTCAAAATACACATGTTCACTACTGGTCAAAAGTTTTAGAACACCCCGATTTTTCCAGTTTTTTCTTGAAATTCAAGCAGTTCAAGTCAAATGAACAGGTAAACAGGAAAGGGTACAAAGGTAAGTGGTGAACTGCCAGAGGTAAATAAAAAAAGGTAAGCTTAACCAAAACTGAAAAATAATGTACATTTCAGAATTATACAAGTAGGCCTTTTTCAGGGAACAAGAAGTGGATTAACAACTTAACTCTATGGAGTCTTGGGCTATTTTGTCCATTTTTGAATTCTTTTCATGTCTTTGAAAGTCATTTTGTGTCTTTTTTTGGTTATTTTGTGTCTTTTTTTAGTCCTTTAGTCCAACATAAAATGTGATTTTGAATCTTTTTTTTACTTTCAAAACACTATCATGCTCAATAAAGAATTTTAAATGTTGCAAATGTGCATTAATTTCAGAGTACACTGAGACATTAAACTGCATCATTTTCAATTAAATTCTGGAAAAGTTGGTGTGTTCTAAAACTTTTGACCGGTAGTGTACATACTTACGTGGAATTTTCTTGAACACTGTGTTGCACATGAATTGCTGGAAACGATCTGCATAGAAGCCGGGTCTGTGAACTGAAACTGTGTCCTGAAATAGTAAAACAGAAACGGAGTCATTAGATTAGAGGTTATATATAGGTTAAACTGTCATACAAACAGCAGTTACTACTACTTTTTGTTTGTCAACAGTTAGAAAGGAATTCACAACTATTGATTAATCTGCCATTATTTTTATTCGTCAATTGATTTTATGCTGTAAATTGTGGTTTTGTCCTTAAGTGAGTGAGCGTCTTTCATGATACGAATGAATAATTAGTGTGAGGGCTCTTACCCCATCATGGACCAAGGCCTTCCAGGAGTGTTCTAACTTCTTAATAAACCTAAATAATAAGACATAATAAAATTATTCATTGAAAAATATATAAAATGGTAATTAGGTGGGAAGCTTGCCTACAAATTGAGAATGAATGTTGATAAGAGGAGGAGGTCGCTGCTCTGAACCAACCTGTAGGACTGGAGAATGTCAATGATGCCGATGTAGATCAGCAGCCTCTCTCCTTTAGTATTACGAGATGGAATACCGCCCATGCTGGAAGGACAAGGCCAGGGAAGCAACAACAGATTGTCATGTCTTGAGAATTGTCATGTCACAGTCACAGATCACACGACAAACACATACAAGTTCATATTCAGCTTTGCTTGTGGTCAGCGAAGCATCAAGACTCACTGGTCTTCTGAATCCAAAGCTCCCTTCCCTCTAGCCTCCCCCTGGATGGACTCCATGGCGGTACAGTAGAGACTTTTCTGAGCCTGTGGTCGGCGCTGATCTGGGGTCACTGCTCCCTCTGACCCCCCGCTGTCACCCGAGTTGCCCCCGCTGCGCTCCCGCTCGCGGCTGGCCTGGTCCATGTTGTGGATGCCCATCAACAGACTGTAATCCATGATCTTGAAACTCTGCAAGAGCTGCATGAAAAAAAGAAACACAGTAAATAGGTTGGAATTAGCATCAATAACACAGTTTCACAGACAGTACCATACTCACAACAACATTGATATTATTTGTTATTTTGCTCGATGGTGGTGACGGTGGTGAAAAAGTACAATTTTAGAAGCTAATGCCAGAGTGGATTCAAATAATGATATTCAAATACATATTTTGATAATTCGGATGACAAAAATGTTACTTAAACAGCAAAATAAGGTTAAGATACATACAGGCACTATCAGCAAATCAGACAGCAGCAGTTAGCTGGTAGACGCACAATGAAAATAAATCAACACAGAGTGGTAATGGTATTTGAGAGAAGATAATAAATGAGTGGTGGCCAGTCGATTTAAACCGATGTAGTGTAAATTTAAGTGGGCTGTGGAGAAGCAAAGTAACAGTGACCACAAAGCAACAGCAAAGGAAGATTAGCCTTTAATGGAAAGAGATAATTTGATGAACAAATGATGTGCAGCCTCAGTTATGCAAGCTGTTTGATTTTCCAAGGTCGTATAAACCAACATTATAAAAAGACATAACATCCTGTGTGATGATGATGAATGCAGCCAGTCTCTTCCATCACTTGAAAAGATATCATCCCTCAAAGTAAACAAAGTATTAGTTTGCAGTGTCATGCAAGCTTGAGTCATTTCTGCAACACTAGACTGTTGGCGATGCCAGCAGTGGTTGGAGCTCAACACTAAGTGACAAACAACACTGTCTAACAACGCTGACTAATCGCCTCAAGAGAAATTGAAAATTAAAGACATCTCTGTGAAAAACAGCAAAGTTTCCAAGAAGCTTTTTACACCTGCTGCTTCATCTGTCAAGCTGTCTGCAGAATAATTTAGACATGTATGGGTTTGTTATTACATGTCTTGGCACTATGTCACTGGCCAAAATAACAAATAAATACCTTCTAGCATTAGTTCAATCCTTTATGCTGACAAAAAAAGATCAGATTCATAAAATTATTATTGATAATGACAACATAGATGCTCAGAAAGATAGATTTAATGCATCTATTTCGCAGGAAATACAGTATCTTTTATGTGAGAGCACAATGATAATATATTCTGCTCGTGTATAATTTAGGCTTGTTGAGGAATTTCAATATGCTTTTGCATATTGCAACAATGCCTGCAAATGTGTCCTGTAAGTCCCATGTTGGCTGAGAGGCTTGAATAAAAATGAATCAAGTCAATAAAAAAAACAAGCGTCTCTCTGACTCACCAAGCAGTCCCTCTGTATAGTCTTGCACAGGGCATTGTAGTTGTCCGCTTCCAGCAGCAGCCCGTCGGGCAAGTCCTGGATGAAGTCCAGGTCTTTGTGAGTGGGAACCGCCTTTTCTCTTTCCTTAGGGGAAGCTCGTCTCTTATAGGTGGAGCCTTTGAGGTCATATTTGAGGTGCATGGGGATGATCCGAGGCAGAAGATTGTTCATTACTACAATACGGATATTCTTGCCTCCTGCCTGAACACAATACAGCCCGTAGAACTTGGGTAGGAGGGTGCGCTTGTTTTGGTTTATGTTCTGGAAGGCAAAAGGAATATTGGATACAGATATATGACTTAAATTAGAAAGAAATTATTAGAACACTCACTCATTTAAGCCTCCTACTCTTGTGATAATTATAGTCACTGCAAAAATAATAAATCACTCATATTGAACACGCTCCCACTTTCTGCTATATTCACTCGTCAGGCTCACCATGAAGTATCCAGGCAGGAGTTTCTGGAGAAACTCTGCTTCTTTGTGTTGAACAGTCTTTATGATGAACTCGTCATCGCTGGAGACATAGAAGAGGGATCCGCTGGCTCCGGGGTTAGACAGCTCAATCAGTGGCTCATTACACAGAGAATACTTTAAAAGGAATAGAAGTCTGCATTAGTAACCAGTCGATGCTCCTAAAATCCAAATAATATCAACATATCCTGTATGCTTTCACTGGAATAAGCTATTAAGAAAAAAAAGGCTTTATTTGGAATATCGAAATGGAATATGCCGTTTATGCACCACATCCAAAATATTGTCATATTCGGAATAATATGTGGAATATTAGTGTGCATTTAAACATAGTCAGTGAGTGTGAAATTCAAAAGTGCTGAAACTGAAAAACAGCAGCAGCGAAAGCAGATCGAGAGGAAATTTGATGAAAGTATTTGGATTAAGGCTTCACTCAGACCTGTGAGGGCAGGGAGCCATGACCACAGTGTCAACTATTTGTGGTCAAGTGTTGGCGAAGAAAAGCCTTAAATCTTCCAAAGTGCTGAGGCACTTGCAAACCAGACACAAATTATTCCAGATGAAAACCACAACTACATGGTAAAACAAAAAGCTGTCTTGCAAAAAGCTGTTATAGTAAAAAAGAAAACCCTTCATGCCTCTTCCATCAAAAATACCAGCTCGAAAACTTACAATTTTCACTTTTCATACTCCAAAAGAAAGACAGGAGCAGTTACTAAAGCCATTACGAGAGAAGTTTCTGTAAACATGGCAGTGTGTGTGTGTGTGTGTGTGGTGTTAGTACTGACCAGGTAGTCATCTGGCCGAATACCAAAGAGTTCTCTGAAGTAACGAAAGGCAATAGGAGCGTAGGTCTTAAAGCGAAAGTCACTGTAGTGGTGAGCAGGGGTCAGGTTACTGCCTTCACTGAAAAACACATGAGAGGGTCAATGACCGTTACACTGCATACAATCAAAAAACACAAAATTCACTTCACATTCATTTTAGTTTATTCGACTAAAGCTCTGTTATCAACCTGGGGAAGAAGATGCTTTCGACCACCACAAAGTCCTGCATGAGAACATCCCTCTCTGCCTTTTGGCTTAAGCTGCCAACTGTGTGAGTAATCCCCAACTGGATGGCACCTTTTAGGGCAGATGATGTGGTCTAGAGGGGTCAGAGAGGAAAAAAGATATCAAAGAACAAACAATATTTTACGCCTGTGACTTCTGCTGTTTTACTCATTATTCTTGTGATGTCTACAGAGAGGAATTCCCAAACTAACTTTAGCATATAAACTCCAGACATCTTTTCACTTCTGCTGGTCAGAGTTGTGGGTGTCCAAAAACCCCACTGGTTTTACTGCCCCCCACCCTGTTCTAACCTTTTTATAGGTGGTCTCTCCTGTGGTGGTCTCAACCCCCCGGTGTCCGATGGTCTTCTTCATACTCTGAGTTGTGCCTGAAGAGCCAGGCATCTGAGGGAGAAGAGAAAGAGAAACCATTAAATACGGTGTGCTGAGTGCGTTGGTGCTTGTGAACACACAAGACAAAGAGCTAGCTGTATGAACACTAAACATCATCGAGCAAAACCTCTTGGTCTGGCTTTATCTCTGATACCTTTATGTTTACTAGAATAAGTACCAAATACATTTACACGGGTTTATGAACTCTATGTCTTTTGTCAGTTTTTTAACCAAATTCACCATCCCTACAAGAAATATTCTGATATTTTTTGTTATACTTACTTATTATATTTTTCTACTTGTTATCACATGTAACAAACAGGATAATATCTTATCTCGCAAGCTGATGTTGATAATTAAACTAGTCAAATATGTTCCTCTTCTCTCCTCAGGTTTGACTATTCAAATTTACCCTACCTCGGACTCGACATTATACGGATATATTTTGTCAATTTAACAAGACAACGACTAAAATCCTTACCTCTGAAGGGGCCATTTTTCGGATGCCACTGGTCCCTAAAGACAAACAAAAATTGGGAATTACAATTTGAGAAAGACAGTGACTCTTGAGAAACATGGGGTAGGCCGTTTTCTGGCTTTCTTGTTCAGACACAACTTAAGGGAAGCAATGTAAATATCAACCGAAGCAGTCAGTCTAAATCTGAGGCTTGAAATCATTTTAAAAGACTTTGAGTTGGCAGCTTTTAATAAGGAAGAATTTATTAATGACTGTTTAAGATATCTTTGCTGGTTAATTAGTAGAGCTATTTCCAGTGCTGGCTGAAGACTAGGAGGCCAATGACAAGCCTAGACCCAAATGTGGCCACAGTAACTAAGTGCTGCCCTCGATACAACAGCTCTACATGAACTGGAACTACTTCTCCCCTGAGTTGGCTGCTCCAGATTCATCTGCTCCCTCAAGATGTGTGTCTACAGTCCCAACCTCCGCTGAAAATACTACCATTTCTTCTTTTTGTAACAGCCTACTTTTTGTCTCACAGTAACTTTGCATCCATACATTTTAAAATCTCCAATCTGTTTCTTTTTGTAATATTAAGGCAGTCAGAAAACTCAACTGATCAGGATAGGAGTAGCATCTTGTAGTTGAGGTAAATGTTATGAATGCAAATGTACTGGCTTGATAACCACAGATAAGAAGTGAAATGTAATAAATGACCCAGCCACATGGGTCTATCGTCTTGTGCAAGCATGATAAGAACACAGCACACAGTAGTTTTGTAAGAAAGGCACACAGTTGAAATAAAATAAATACTCAGCATGATTTCCTATGCCCTTACATAAACTTGCTGTTTAAACCTACTATCTCGCCCACTCTGCAAGCACCTCTAGCCTGTAACCAATGGCAACATGTACTCCAATGCTGCAGTGCCACGGGTCAATTTATACAAAAAGATGTTGGAAAGATTATACACCTGTAGTAGCAACACTGTGTGTGAAAATTCATCTTCACACAGCAGATTAAATCCGGAAGATGCAGAGTAAGTGGACACTTTAAGCCAAGAAAGGTGGGAGTGTTAATAATGAGGCAGTCTCACTGAATGCCATGCATCTCTTCTCAGTTAACAGGGACACACGGCAATCCTCTGGGAAACAATGAGCATCAGTCTGCCCACATTCCCTCATTATGTAAAACAGCACACAGTATATAATCACTACTCATGCAGTTTCTGCTCCGGCACACAGAAACACTCACGCACACACTCATGCGAGTACCTCGCTGAAATGCTCTCCTCCAGAACTGAGTCCTAATATCTGTGGAGCAGGACACTGTCAGACTAAACGGCTTAACCTAGTAAATGAACACTGAACACATGTTTACTGAGTGTATACTGGTACGAGAGAATGTGTTTCATGTAGAGATAAAATGATTAATCAATTCAAATAAAAATAATGAGCAACTATTGTAGTAATAGGCAAAACATTTGTTTTCCCCCCAAGAATGTTTTCAAAAAAATGTCTGAATTGATATTTGTGGTTTTGGACTGATGGTTAGTTTAAAAAAATGATACCTTGGGCTCTGGAAATTATAATGGCTGGGACAAAACAGCTCATTGATTAATCAAGAAAATAATTAAAAGATTAATCGATAATGAGAATAATTTTCAACCACAGTCACATTGCAATTTTCCTCCACGGTCCATGTAGAACTACATGACACACACTGTGCAGTAGGGCTGTGCAATCTGGAAATAATATCCAACTGTGATTATTTGGACTGATACTGATGTTGCAATATGTTTCACAATATTGGAGGGAATTATATATTTTTTCCATTATATTCTCATTTTCATTAAAAAAATAAAAGTAAATATTAATATGTTCTTCTATCTTAAAGAAGAAAAATTGTATTCATTAATTAAGGAAACAAATTTGCTGATGAATCGACAATGACATTATGATCAACTGCAGTCCTAATATCATCACAATGCAATTTTTCTTTAAGAGTCAATGTAGAAGTAGATATATACAGTATATGACAATAACACACTGTGCAACAGATTCATGGTTGGAATTACCAACTCAACCCAATTACTTAAGAATGACTTTAGCTGGTCAGCAACAGGCCTTACGACAATAGGCAAACCATCTGTTCCTCTCTGTGTACTAAACAACTCCCTGCCAGCCTTGCTCACATGTAGCCTGCAGCCAACACAAGGCAATAATATGGGACACGCACACTCTCCTAACATAATTTTATGCCTATGAAGACTCCATAAATATACTGGTTATTGCCCTGATGTGGAAACAAGGCCAATGAGGGCTAGTACAGTGGATACAACATTATGTTACTGTCACTCAAGTGTCTGTGAGTGTGTGTGAGTGTGTGTGTGTGTGTGTGTGTGTGTGTCTGTGTGTATTTGACAGAATGCTGGATCTTGTATTCGTACACTCTCAGGCTCTCAGCCATTTGGGAGCAACAAGAGTGCTTTTGAAGCCACTATTTTTATTCACTGATTCA
This sequence comes from Centropristis striata, assembly GCF_030273125.1. NCBI lineage: Eukaryota > Metazoa > Chordata > Actinopteri > Perciformes > Serranidae > Centropristis > Centropristis striata. The sequence continues at coordinate 13,118,332 of NC_081524.1, forward strand.
GACTGGGTGGTTACCACAGGAAGAGCAACTCCTCTCTACACAGGGAAGCTAATAAGTGACACACAACTAAATGGATTAGCGAGATGCAGCATCCCCATCATCTGTCCTGTCCTGTCTGGAAAACAGGGCACCTCTGAGAGCACTTGAACTGCCCACCACCCATCTGTATCTGTGTGGGCACTGAAAGCTGAGAAAGGCCAGTTCATGAGCGATTCATCATACATAGATCTGAAATTAGAGATCCTTGACAAATCTTTCATCAGCTAAACAGGGAGAACAGAATGAATTTTCTTTCTTCATTAACTAGACAAGTATGAAAAATCTGTGACACTGGTGAGAAGAGTGTAGGAAATCAATAAGTCTTATATTTGTTTTGACGATACACCACCCCAACTGTGTAGCTTTAGCGCTAGGTTGGTGTTTTATGTACCAAATCGTCACACTGTTAAAATAATCGCCTAAGTCATTTTTTATCAAAATTGTTTTTTTTGCCTAAATCATCTCTTCATGATGCCGGCCACCTTTGGTAAAATCACCTACATCCTCAGTTGATCAGATCATGTGATTTTACCCCTTTCAGATAATGGCCCATGTCAAGTGTGTGACTTAAGCGGATTTATCATGCCTAAGTCAAAATAAAATGTGTCTTAGGCAATTTTTTGAACATGCCTTTGTGACTTAAGCAAGATATGGTAACACTTTATTTAGAAGGTCTCTACATAAGAGTGACATGAGCGTGTCATAAACGTGACATGGGATGTGTCATGAACATTAATGACACTTTGAAGTAACATTAATGCTCATGATACTTGTCATGTCATGTTTCTGACAGGCTTGTGTGACTCTTATGTAGACACCTTCAAAATAAAGTGTTACAATATATTGCTTATGTCACAAAGGCATGTTCAAAAAATTGCCTAAGTTACATAATTTACACACAGTGTTAATACTATGCCAATAGCCATCCTTTTTGAGTGAAATGATCAATAAATGTCATATGTTACACTTTTGGTCAAGTTTTTTATGTTTCCTGCAAAACTTGAAAAAGTTAGGCGATTATTTTAACAGGGTGACGAAATGGAAAATGGATTTGCTTGCTAGCTTTACCACAAATCTGCACAGACAGAGGAAAAGGAGGGGTGTAACAGGCGAGGAGGGCAGGGGGATAACAGGGTAGTTTCCCGTAGATGGACAGACCCATTTGAAACAGCAACCACTCAACGCGTCCCATACATTGACTAAACCGATGTTTATTAAACCTCATATTCACCCTTCTGCCTCCATCTGACTCATTAGCATATAACGGTAACCAAATTACCGGCTTGATAACAAAACACACCACTTAAGCCAGCGTGGCCCTGGGAATTATTTCTTTACATGTTACTCATTCCAATAAATAATTCCACATTAACACTAGCAACTAAAGCCTCGTGTGGTTAGCAATAACTAAGGGTTATCAACAAGGCAGCTAAACAAGCTAGCCATTGCTTGGTTCATTTGTTAGGTTCAGAGCCTCGATGCTAACTAGCTAGCTGGCTAACCGGGACGTGAGAAAGCCACAGTCTCCGAGTCGAACCGTTACCGTCGCTACAAAACGTTACACAGTTCTGTTTATATGTTCATTTCGAGGCAACAAAGGAGGAATATTTATCAACCAGATACCTGTCGGGGCTGTTGATCCCGAGTCTGCTGTCCCAGCAGTCGCCATTACGATTTGACTGTTCTCATCACAGACAGTTGAGTTCTGATCCGCTGGTGTCGCAGCAGCACCACAGCGCCCCCAGCGGCCAATAGTAGGAACTAGTGATGGCCAGCCCCACAGCGCCCACAGCGCCCCCAGCGGCCAATAGTAGGAACAGCTTCAGTTTCAGTTGAATTACTTTTGTGGTGTACTTAACCCTTGTGTAATGTTCATATTGTTGTTACTCAGCCAGCGTTTGTGGGTCTGATGGACCCGTTGCATTTTGTGGCTTTTAATGCCTCACAATCAAACACTTTTATGTTAAAATACTGAATGTATGTTTACCTTATCCCAATTACAAGCAGTATAAACAATATATATGGTTAATATTTGCCCTTTACCTTTGTTAGGTCACATTTATAACTTATTATTTAAAACATAATAAAGAAAATCAATTAAAATCAAGATATGAGTGGAAACAAATTTACAAGTGAAGCAAGGTTTTTCAAAACTACTGACTTTTATTTCTTTGAACTTGAAATTTAACCCATTCAGGTGCACAACACAAGCTGAACACATGAACACAGAGTAAACATATCAGTCAAGACAACACATCAGCCCCATTGAACACATGGCCTTTAGCCACTAGCCTATACAACACACGAGGGGCAGAGCTTTACTGTGTGTGTGTTGCAGATATACTTTTTGCATGTGTGTGTGTGTGTGTGCGTGTGTGAGTGCGTGTGCGTGTGTGGTACACAGAACATCAATTTCCACACTTCTATTAGCCCCGGGTCCAGTGGACCCTGACATCTTATATGTGTAGGGGGGTGTATGGTGTGTGGTCATTAAATATGTATTCTGATATATGTTCTTCACAGAAAATGAGCCAAAGTCAGTGAGTCTCAGTTTGAAAAATGTATTAATTGTATAATTTTTCTTTTAATAAAAAATGAAAACGGGTCCCACAGACCCAAACACCACACAAGGGTTAATATGATATGTACAATATTTATTTTGGTTCCTTTATTTACAGCAAGGTTATAATAGTTTGGGATTTTTTTTAATTAGTCTTAGTTTTAATTTCGTTGTGAATTTTTGTTTTCAAATTCAGTTAGTTTTAATTAGTTTTTAGAGTGAGTTTGTTAGTTTTAGTTTAGTTTTTAGTTTTTGAAAATGCTTAGTTTTAGTTTACTTTTTTATTATTTAGTGTTCTAGTTTTTTGTAATGGGCTATATGTTGGGTGCGAGATTCAAAGAGGTCATAATACATTTTGCCATTATTTACTTTGGCTTATCCATCTTAGTCCCAATAAGGTTATTAACTCTTACAGTTCCAGGTGTTTTTAATTTTGGTTTGAGTGTAGATATCCCAGTCTCAATAAACATATTTACCATGTAATCCTGCATGTTCACTAACAGAATCCTCTTTCTAATAGAAACACTGGATTATGTATGAAAAAAGTTTACAAAGATGAAAACAAAGGACATTTTCACTGTAATTTTAGTTAGTTTTGTAGCCACAAAATACAGTTTCAGTTAGTTATCTTTTTTTTTTAAACTCTTGTTTTTATAAAGAGTTGTACAAGTTAAAACCATGTATAAACCTGAACTAAGCTCAATTAAACCAAAGGAGCAGGACTGTGATTTTAAATGTGTCTATCCCGTATTATGCTTCCAATTGATGTATAACACATTGTGTGTTTGTTTCTTTATATGTTACATCTTTGGATTATGTCTGTTATGTGTAAGTTGTTAATGGCAGCGTAAAATATAATGAAGCCAAATAACTTAATAAGGCATGCAGGGGTAACACACTGTTGCCCATAAAGTTGGAATAATTTTGTTTTCAGGCATAATCCTCTGTTTATTCTTAGTTTAATACATCAGTAATCACTTTGAAAGAGATTGATTAATAACGTTTTGAGAAGATATAAACTTTATCTGTCAAGAATAAATCACATTGTCACAATCAGTTCATGGAAAGTGGTAAAAAAAATATTCCAACTTTATGAGCAGCAGTATATATCTGTAATATACCCATTGATAAGCAATTGAAACTAAATTAGATGTTCATTTTCATCTAGTGTCTACAGGCAATGTTAAAAAGGCCTCATAGAATTCTTATTAAAAATCATTGTGCAAAGTTTAGAAGACATATAATTGATTATAGTTAGAATATAAGAATCGGCACCTTAACGCAGTGGAGGGGTTTGTGTGCTTCAGTGATCCTGGGAGCTGTGTTGTCGGGAGCAGTAGCTCCTGGTAGGGTCTCCCAAGGCAAAGTGGTCCCAGGGGAGGGGCCAGACTAAGAGCGATTCAAAGACCCTAATGAAGCGGGACCATAAAAATCGGTGTACCTCGCCTGGCACGGGTAAACTGGGGCGAGGTACACCGGCTCCCTGTCCCTCATGGAGTCTTGTGGGGGGTACTGCGGGAAGATGGGGTACCGACTCGTTGCTACGAGCTATCCTGTCCCTATATAAACAAAGTGAGAGCTATGTCCGCATACTCAGCACGTAGAAGACAAGTAGACAACATGAAAGGTACATTTAAAAACGTTTTTATTAGAACTGTTGTAGATATGATCTTAACCACTAATACATATAAAAAGAAGAGAACTGATCTTGCAGCTCCACGTGAATCAATAAAATGCATTTATAATCAAATATGTATCGAGCAGCCTATAAAAATAGTGGTACAGTGACGCAGACAACAGTCTATTTTAGAAACTAAGCATTTAACAATACTTCTGTTATATTGTGATAACAATGCTTCTCATGTGATCTCAGGTGAAAAAGTAAATGCAAGTAACACTGGCAGGAGATGAAGCTAGAATTTGGTCAACATTTTCTCACAGACGTGGCTTCCCTGAATGGCCCAGAGCAAGCAGGGTCAGCAGCAAGAGCTCATAAATGTTTAGGACAGAGGGCACTTTTTCTTCTTCTTCTCGTTGGTTGCCTTCCTGATGGCATCCATGAGAAGTTGGGAGAGACACTGTGAAGTTGTTTGTGAAGACATGCGGCAACATCGACTGACGGCTGGATGAGAGTTCTCTGAACACATCTCTGACATGTTCCCAATCTGATTTCATGAAGACAGGATCACAAACAAATGAGAAATTAGAACATAAGACTTTGGGGTAGATGGCTCCTATACTTTCATTTGCAAAAATTACACAAACATTTTTTTTCACTTTGTCTTCTTAATTTGTCTTGCTAGATTTCCTACAAACTCCCATCCTTTTCTAACTCACCGCCAGCCTCATACAGGTGTTCTTCCGCACTTCAGACAGGGGGCAGCATTGCTTCACAAAGGTGTGGAGGGGAAAACTTCCAGGGAACCTGAAACACAGTGGCATTGTAACTATGAAGTTAAAAGTTTCTTTATTAAGTTATTTTTGCCCAATAATAAGACAAAACGAAAAAGGAAAAGAAATAACAACAAAAGAAAGGTGCAAGGTAGCGTCAAGAAACCCCAAAGGGCTTATGCAGGGCCTCTAGCTATATTCAAATATTAAAAAGTTAAATTAAAAACAAGTAACTATGAAATAGTGTGTTTGTGTGTGTGTGTGTGTGTGTGTGTGTGTGTGTGTGTGTGTGTGTGCGTGCATGCATGTGCGTGCACATGCGCCTCTATATGAGTGTGTGTACTACTTAATGACCTGAGCAATCAGAGCAGCCTGTAAACTGCTCTTGTATGTGTTAAGAGAGGAAAACTGTATGGAACTATTAAATTAATCATTCCAAAGTATTGTTCCTCTGTATTTTAAGGAAAATGGACCAAGGGTAGAACGATAGTGAGACGGGTGAAATCTTGTCTAGTATTGTACTTTGTTTTTTACTAGTATTGTACTGAGTTGACATGGGAATATTCACTGAAAGCTTTAGGAATGACATTTGGAATATACATATACTTAAAGATAAAAATGCATATTTGGTGTATATTGATCTGAATAATTGTCATTATCTTGAGTTTTTGAGGGATTACTGCAATGGCATCTTCACAGGTCTTAACAAAAAATCAATCAGGCAGCTGCAGCTAATCCAGAACGCTGCCGCCAGAGTCCTCACAAACACCAGGAAACTGGACCATATTACACCGGTCCTTGAATCACTACACTGGCTTCCTGTGAGTCAGAGGATAGATTTTAAAATCTTACTGCTGGTCTACAAAGCATTCAATGGTCTCGGACCAAATGACATGCTTGATCTGCTTCCTCTCTACGAAGCATCCAGACCCCTTAGGTCATCTGGAACTGGCTTGTTGCGTGTCCCAAGAACAAGAACTAAGCGGGGTGAGGCAGCTTTCAGTTATTCTGCTCCTCACCTGTGGAACAAACTACCTGTAGATCTGAGGTCAGCTCCTTTAAATCAGGACTAAAAACACTATTGTTTACTGAAGCGTACTCTTAACTTTAACACTTATCTGCTCTACTCTACTGCCCTTACTTTTTAACTACACAATGCTTGACTTGTGCTTTTTATTATTTTATCTCTTTTTTTATCCTGCTGTATCTTCCCTGTTTTAATTGACTGTTTTTACTGTTTTCAATTATGTCTTGCTGTTTTTAACGTGTATGTAAAGCACTTTGAATTACCTTGTGTTGAATTGTGCTATACAAATAAACTTGCCTTGCCTTGCCTTTTGGAAAAGGGGAGCAGGAGGATGTAGTCGTTTTGAAAACTGAAAAACTATGATTCTTACTTTACACAGAGATTGTGCACATAATAAGATCCATATCAATACTGATAAAACATAATACACTGCCCAACAGAACAAATAACAAAAAAACGAGAAACTCTACCAAGGCCAAACAAATCAAGAACATGAAAAAGGAAGAGAATGAAAAAAGACAGATCTGAGTTTGATCTTACTTCCCCTTGGTGATCTTGTGAGTGTCACAGATGTTGTTGAGTGACAGCTCTTCAGCGGCGCTCATATTATAATGTGGGTCCGGAGAAATGTTTTGGAAACAGCTGTATTGCTCACCCACACAACAGTGGAAATCCACCTGTCCACCTGTCTCATCCACGCAAAACTTGTTAAGCTCCTTACGCCACTAAAACACAAAAGGAGAAATCACATGAGAGGGAAGAAAAATTACTATATTATGTTAAATATTTGTTTTTTTTGTGTTTTCCTTTACCTTATGATCAGCACAGTTGAGCACATTCTTCTTCTTTTTGCAGCACTTTTTGAATCCCTTTTCTACACGATTAATGGTCCTCGCCTGACGAGTCAGCAGTTCATAGCCTGACTTTGGCAGGCAGTTGACTTTATAGAGGGGGCGCAGATTCTGGTCGCGACACAGTGATTCGATGTTGTCTGCGGTCGGCCGTCCAGGAGGAAAGCTGATGTCAACCTTCTGAGAAGCAGGGGATTTCACCTTCTTCTTTTTTCTGCTCTGTCTGACACTGTAAGGAGTCATCACTGTCCTGTAAAAAAATGAGGCATAAGTTCAGAGAAATACGTGACTTGCTTAAGCTTATGGGGTGCATTTAAAACAATGTTCTCTATGATTTCTTTTCATATCATTAATTGCCTTTCTCTTATAGGATAAGGTTGGTGATATTTATAACCAGCACATCAAAAACATCACCAGAACGGCCTTCTTCCACCCCAGAAACATTGCCCGCCTCCGTTCATCCCTCACCCTTTCAGCTGCTGAGACCCTCACCAACGCCTTCATCACATCCAGACTCGACTACTGCAACAGTCTACTCTACACTTAAAAGGACCAACTTAATTGAATTGTTTCATTTGGTAACACCTAAATGAATTAAGTTCTTTCAAATTAATTTAAAATCAATTAAATTAATTTGAAAGAACTTAATTCATTTAGGTGTTACCAAATGAAACAATTCAATTTAGTTGGTTCAACTATTTTCTTTTTTCAGTGTACGGTTCACCATCCAAAACACTCAAGAAACTTCAATATATCCAAAACTCGGCTGCCTGTCTTCTCACCCACTCCTGCACCCGTGACCACATCACTCCTGTCCTCCATAAACTCCACTGGCTCCTAATTCCCCAGAGAATCCACTTCAAATCCCCTCCTGTCTGAGCTCCTCCACCAGCACACTCCATCCCACTCTCTCCGGTCTGCCAACGACAACCTCCTCTCTCCCCCCACTAGGACTAAACACTGCACCTGGGGTGACACACTGCAAAAAAGCCAACTTGTATTTTTTTGCCTAAAACAGTGATTTAAGTTGGTAAAACTTGGAAATATAAATTACTGACATTTAGGGCAATAATGTAAGTTAGCACAACAAAGGAAGCCAGTTGTCTGCTCAAAAACAAGTTGGTGAGTTGTTGTTACTTATATCTTTAAGTTGGGGTTCAAAACAAGGGACAATAGTTCTGATAACTCTTATTTCTTTGTTGTGAAATTCGGTCATTAGCGAAAGCTAGCGGCTAACTGATGCTAGCGGCTAACTGATGCTAGCGGCTAACCGATGCTAGCGGCTAACTGATGTTAGCGGCTAACTGATGCTAGCGGCTAACTGATGCTAGCGGCGCTGCTTGTTACAGCTACAAGAGTAGCCATTAGCGTATCAATGCTAACTCAAAATTGTGGTCACAACATTAGCTGACATTTCATAGCGGCGTTACAATCGTGCCAGAGAAATTCAGAGTTGAGCAAACTCAAAAACAAAACTTAAAATATTTAGTTTAATTGTCCAACTTAAAATTTTATCGAAGTTTGTTGCCTTGAAATTTTGAGTTCACCCAACTTTTCTTTTTTTGCAGTGCAGGGCTTTCTCCATCGCTGCTCCCACCTTCTGGAACTCACTCCCAAAAACCATCCGCGACTCCCCCTCACTTTCTGTCTTCAAGAAATCCCTTAAAACTGACCTATTCAAATTCGCCTACAACCTCTGACATTTTTTATTTACTTTTTCTGTAATGTAAAGCGTATTTGAGTGTTCAGAAAAGCGCTATATAAAACCAATGTATTAAAGATTTTTTTTTTTTTTTTTGGGGCATTTTTACTGCTTTATTAGAAAGTGACAGATAGAAAGGGGGAGACAGAGGGGAAGACATGCAGCAAAGGGACCTCAAGCCGGATTCAAACCCGGGTCCGCTGCAGCAAGCACACGGCCTTCATGGTAAGCGCTCTACCAGTGTGAGCCACCGGGACGCCCCATAAAACCAATGTATTATTATTATTATTATTATTATTATTAATATTAATCTAAGTCATGGTCACCTAAGTCATGGTCACCTAACATATATATTAAAAAAAAAAAAAAAATTCTTTTCTCTTCTTTTCTTCTTTAACATATAGCACTCCTTTAGCAATGACAGTGAGCTCTTAAAGTTAAGTACTTACTAGATTCCTGTGGTCTATGTCGAGTACCATCAGGTTGAATGCACTTATTGTAAGTCGCTTTGGACAAAAGCATCTGCTAAATGACATGTAATGTAATTATTATTGTTATTTCATACTCATGTGAAGCCCAAACCTGCTGTTGACCTGTTATTGTAGTTGTCCCACACAATATAATACAGTTGTGTTGTATGAATGTACTTTTTAGGCCACAGGCTTGCACCAGGACAATGTGGCCTCAAAATAAACTACACGGTCAATATTTATTGTAATGAAGGAAAACCTCACCCAATGCAACAGTGTGGCTTATTGATGGGCTTTTAAAAGCTCTTGGACAAAAAATGTGTTAACATTTTTGCCTTTTCGTTTGATTTATTGACCGTAAGAAAAACATAGAATAATGTGAGAATAAAATTATTTCGAATAATCCTTTAAGGTATAGACAGTTGTTCAACATAATAAAAGGTGAAACGGATCTTTCCTCTGTGTGATATCATTACTCTTGAATTTCTTTAAACATTAGCCAATAACCTTGTGATGCTTAACCATGACTTAATTGTCAATATAAAGAATTTCTATTGGTGCTCATTTAATCTATTTCTACGTATACCTCTGGCAAGTGTTGGGGTCAAAGCTGAAGCCGGCAGCAGAGGGAAGCTGTTCTACCGGCAGCTCCAAGGTTGCGTCGTAGTTCGGGTTTTTAGCGTCGTTGTTGAAGCAGTTTAGCCACTCGCTGCGCGTCAGTCTGCAGCATTGATAAAGACGATCCTTTATCGATGAGTCCTCTTCACAGAAGGATCGGACTGAAAGCTCCCACTGGAGTTGGCACAGGACAATAACAATCAGGGTTTATGCGTCACTGCAAGTCCTTTAATACTGACATGAAGTCTTTATGCAAGAGGCTGTATGTTGAGTGAATAGAGACACTCTGAACCAAAACTGAAAAACAAACATGGTAAGAGGAAGGTGTTAAGTGGAAGATAATGCTTTATTCACTGAAGAAGTTTAGACAGGCTTGATCCACTGGTGCTCATGCCAAGGCCTGTCTGTTATGTCAGGTTCAGCTGCATGTAATTGTCTTATCAAATGGAATCACCCAAGGCCTTTCACTTTGTTTAAAAAATGCAAGTACCATCATCTCAGCAATGTGCGGAATGTTTCGTGGCCTTTTTATGTTCAGGGTGCTTGAAAACATGCAGAAGAAAGACTGTTTGGTATGAGTTTGATACGAGGCCAGCTGCATTACAGCAGATATGAGATATAAGAGCACATCCTGCACATCCAACATTACTGTGAGCTATCTTTTTTTTTTTTTTCCACAATAACGAAAACCTATTATGCTCATTTTCAGATGTTTTTAAAAAAAAAATGAATCTTTTTCTTGGTTCAGACTACAGAAGCTCCATGTCTTCATTTTATTTTTTTCACTCATTATTTCTTTCTCTGTTTGTTCAACAATAAAGACTTCACGACGTAGTCAAAAAATCATTTCAGACCCTATACTTTTTTTGTGAGTACTCTATAATTAATCATACAAGTACTCATACAATATGGAAATGACTTAAAATGCTCATCTCCTATTTGTGACATCACAACAGTACAGAGGTCCTGACGGCTCATTTAAAGACACAGTTTCTGAATACAGGCTTCATGCATTTCTCCACAGACTCAGGGTTTTGACACTTTCACAGTATTTATATAGCACCCAGACCTACTTTATAATACTACAAAGCATGTTAATCTCACTTTTTTACAATACTGGACCTTTGAATCATATTGCTTTAAGATCAAATTCTATCTCGACAATATATAATCTCGTGTTTCTCGTTATGTTTCTTGAGGAAGTAACTATGTTGAGACAATGAGATAATGTAAAAAAAAATTAATTGCTGATTCGGCTGTAGGAGTTGTTGTATAAACTTACCGCCTGTGTGGCGCAACACAGTGTCACTTCACTCCCCCATGTCTGGTTCCCTTTGCAGCACGTACTGAACCAGGACTCTGCGTTATTGACGGCAGTGGCTCTTCGCCTCTGCTGGCCGAAACCAGAGGCAGGGAAGAAGGAGTCTGGGTAGCGGGGACGAAGGTCTCCGTTGAGACAGATGCCCTGGAGATTGTCGGAGTTCGGTCGGCCAAGTGGGAACTGAACGTCATATTCCAGGAAGGGAGGACCCCCGAAGGAACGGGGCCCAAACCTGGGTGGACCTTAGAGGAAAACACAGGAAACATACTATTATTTTATCTTCTGCAGCACGGATGAAGTAAATTAAAACTCAAAAGACGTAGAATAGACCTGACATGATAGCCAATGTAACTGTCTCTGAAACAGTTTATATGTGCTTGTTTTGTTTAAACATATTCATGGTCATTCAGGTTCCTGGTTATTAAAAGGTGATTAAAACTGCAATAAATAAGATGGTTTATTAATATGTCATAAAATGTTTGGTTAAATGTATCTCTTCTTGAGGGACTTTTAATGTGAAATGTAAGGGTCTGATTTTAGGGCATTGTGGGAAATTTGAGGTCGAAATGTGAGGCCGGGTCAGTTTTGTTATGGTTCAGTTGCATTATGGGTCAGAACTTTCTAAGTTTCTAACTTTCTTTTCTAACTTTCTAAGTAACTTTCTGTTTATATGTTTACAATGATAATTAACAGTGAGTGGGAGTTGCATATGTTTTCAAATTTGTATGTCTGTATTTATTGTAGTTTTCACGGTGTCAGCTGAAGTACAGAGAGAGAGAGAGAGAGAGAAAAAGCTTCGAGACATCTGTAAGAATCGTGGCCATTCATTTCGTGGGACCGGTGTAGTTACAGCCAAAGTGACAAACGTTGTAAGTGGACATGCAGTTATGTCATTTTGTCAAAACAAGGCCATAAAAACTACCCCTGGGATTGAAGAGATCTGTCACGTCCACCTCTCTCTGCATTATGACGGAATCTGGTAGCTCCATCTCTGAAAGACAAAAACAAATGATTTACAAAACAGAATATTCTTCAGTGTCTTAATGCAGCAAGGCACAAGAGGGAAAGAAATACTTATTAAACCTGAACTACTGTCCATCAAATATATTTCCATGCACAACCTAAAATCTTACCCTGAACTTAAAAGGGATCTCTAATGATTTAGTATGTCACTTCAGAGCCACAGAAGACATTATGCAGCCCTTGTCAGTGCTTAAGTTTTACTCCATGTGACAAAAAACTGAACTTCATGCGTAACTAACTAACTTTTCTTATTTAGCCCCAACTAAACCATTATTTAAACAATTGCAACTACTTACAATTTATGAGGTCAATAATTATCAAACAGGGGTTCTTATGTATAAAGTTATTTGCCTTCCTGCATCTTTACCTAACTTTTTTCATAGTTACTTTGAGTTTAATTCTCATTATCATGCACATCTTACAAGAAGAAATAATGATTTACATATTCCTTTCTGTAGGACCTCTGTTGCCAAATTCTCATTTGTTATCAAGGTGGGAATGACATAAAAAATCTAACAGAATCATGTTCCTCTTTAAATACTTTTAAGACCAAGCTCAAAAAATCCCTATAGATGCTCTACACCTTTGTATTTGTTTTGTTTAAATTTTGTATTTTTTTATTTTCATCTAGCTTTGTAATTTAAGTAAAGTATAGTTACTTATAGGTTTAAGAGGGAGGGTCGAGTATAAGCCCTTTGGGCTTTTTTGATCTTTCCTGCATTTTCTTTTACTGTTTCTTGTACTGTTATTTCTTAACAATTGTATGTTTTTTAAGTGCAAACAACAATAAAAAAAAAAAATAAAAAAAAGTGAAGTGCTCCTTAAAACTCAATCTCCTAACCCTGAAAATAGCCTCTTAAAGTAGAGAGAGCTGGCCAAATGCCACCCTGAACATCTGTGAATCTAATTGGTCCTTGCAGAGATACCGCACATGTTTGTGAACACACGCACCTTGCATGATTTTGTCAAGGTCAAAGGTGATCTCACGCTGCTCCATGTCATACTCATCTGGAAAAATTGTACACAAAGAGAGAGAGGGGGGAAGCCAGACAAAGTTATTCAACTGATGGAGGAAGAAGTATTCCTTTACTTAAGTCATAGTAACAATACTCATGTACACATATACAGCAAAAGTCCAGCATTTATTTATTTTTTATTTAAATGTTATTTCACTCGAAAATTGTTCCTCTTACCTGTAGTACTATTTGTGAATCTAGATTGTTTTTAGTTCGTACATGAAACTGCTAACAACAAGGTCTGTGGATTCTGGATTGTGGGGCTGTACTATTTTGTCATCTAGTTCCTTTACATATATAACTCACACCATCAGTGGTGGAAAGTAAATAAGTACATTTACTCAAGTACTGTACTTAAGTACAATTCTGAGGTACTTGTACTTTACTTGAGTATTTTTATTTTATGTAACTTTATACTTCTACTCCACTACATTTAGAGGCAAATATTGAACTTTTTACTCCACTACATTTAGCTGACAGCTTTAGTTACTTTACAGGTCGAGATTTAACATAAAAACTTGATCAAATTAAAGTTATTACATTTTTTTTTAAATTAAACCTCATAACACTATGTTAAGTAGTTAAAACAAGCCCTATCTTTACAAAAGTAAAACACTGCTTACATAAATGCATCAATACAAATAATCTAATAATATATTTAGAATATAAATAACAATCTGAGTGGTTCATTCTGCATAACAAGTACTTTTACTTTTGATACTTTAAGTACATTTTCATGCTGATACTTTTGTACTTTTACTTCAGTAAATTTTGAATGCAGGATTTTAGCTTGTAGTGGAGTAATTCACAGTGTTGTATTAGTACTTTTACTGAAGTAAAGGATCTGAATACTTCTCCCACCACTGCACACCATAAAAATCTAGACTGATAAAAAGCACTACAGGTAAGAGGAAGAATATGTGTTTTTGATTTGGAGGTTAAATGTTCCTTTTTACTCATGGTTCAAAAGTAAATAAATCCTCATTATACTGTAAGGGGTGCATTAAATATTAGACAATATATTATCACTGAATTTAATCTTGTTGCTGGAGCTTATTTTGTAATATCTGCATACCAGTTCTCTGTGTATTCTACAACAATGCATTATATTGCATCACCTCATATGCAAAATCTTAATCTACCAAGCAGATAATTATCAAACTATGAACCTAATTCTGAATTTAGCAGTAAAAAAGGCCTTTGAATTGTAGTGAAGTAAAAGGAGCATAACAAAGAAGTATTATTTTTTAAAGCATGTTTGAAAGTTGTACGTAGTTGTATGCTGTGGTGGAATGTAACTATGTAGGCTACATCTACTCAAGTACTGTACTTTGGTTCAATTTTGAGGTTCTTTACTTTCCATTTTATTTTCTTGATAATAACCAAAAATATTATCAATAAAAATGTCTATATATCAGCTCTGAAATTAAACTCTTATGGGCTATTTTTGTTGTTATCATTATATTTGTCCAAACAAATCTACCTTTAGTTGTACCAGGCATTAAAATGAATAATAAAGCGAAGAAAACAAGGTCTAATAATTTTTCCATGACTGTATATTTGGAATATATAAAACAATCTGAGTGGGTACTTTTACTCCTGGAAGGTTGTGAATGCAGGACTTTAACTTACAGTGGCGTAATTTCACAGTGTACACTGTAAAAAATAATCTGTTTAATTTACGGTAAAATACCGGCAGCTGTAGTTGCCAGAACTTCACCGTAAAAATTACAGTGAGTGGGTTTTCTACTGTAAATGTAAATGTAAATATCAGCAAAAACTGTAATTTAGACTGAATAGTCCTGTTATTTTTAGGGTTATTGTGTCATTCATTTACACATCATGGTATTTCTCCATAAATTTTTGCATGAAAATGTTATATTTTTACAGCAAAACTGTGTGTTTCTTCCAATCGATGACAGAAAAAAGTAAAAGTTTTGTGCTATTCTTTGATTTACGGCAATTAAAAAGTGTCTAGTGTCTATTTACTCCCTATTTCTGATGTATTTGACAGTGTTTAACTGTTATTTCTACAAACATTTTTTACAGTGTGGTATTAAGTAAAGGATCTTGTAAAAGTGCTAATGTCCCACCACAGGAGACGTCAGAACAGATGGATTAGTGCCAGAAGGGCGAAATAGACGCACTTACAGCAGCTCAGACGAACAAAAATGGAGTCAGCCAAGAAGCAAACACAATAATCTCTGACAGGAGAACAACAACAAAATAGAAATGTAACAGTACCAACCGTTGGATGCTGAACTCAGTAAAACCAAAACAAATGCAGTGGAGCACACCAGAGCCCAACACGACCCCATTGCAAACTTGGTAGCGTCTGTTTGTCCCGCTGACTGTCTGTCTGACTGTCCTGGCTCAGCGAGCAGAGCCGCCCAGGAAAACACGCTCGGCGGGGCAGAGCACAGACCGGCCCGGTAATTGGTCCAACAGAGGCTGCAGGGCTGCCTGTCTGAGGGAGAAACGGCCCGACCGTATTTTATGGTTGTTGTGGGGGTTCAGGGAGATGAGGCGGAGGGAGGGAAAGAGGGAGGGAAGTTTTTCTAACATGACTCATAAGTGTTCTGTCCAAATGCCTGTTGTTAGGGTGCTGTCATATGGGAAATGATCAACTCATCGCCTGGACTGTAAGAATTACAGGTCAACAAGCCCGTGCGCATGTCGCAACATGATTCAATATAGATAGATAGATAGATAGATAGATAGATAGATAGATAGATCGATAGATAGATAGATAGATAGATAGATATGGATGGATGGATGGATGGATGGATGGATGGATGGATAGATAGATAGATAGATAGATAGATAGATAGATAGATAGATAGATATGGATGGATGGATGGATGGATGGATGGATAGATAGATAGATAGATAGATAGATAGATAGATAGATAGATAGATAGATAGATAGATAGATAGATAGATATGGATGGATGGATGGATGGATGGATGGATAGATAGATAGATAGATAGATAGATAGATAGATAGATAGATAGATAGGGATGGATGGATGGATGGATGGATGGATAGATAGATAGATAGATAGATAGATAGATAGATAGATAGATAGATAGATAGATAGATAGATAGATTGATTGATTGATTGATTGATTGATTGGTAGATAGATAGATAGATAGATAGATAGATAGATAGATAGATAGATAGATAGATAGATAGATAGATAGATAGATATGGATGGATGGATGGATGGATGGATGGATAGATAGATAGATAGATAGATAGATAGATAGATAGATAGATAGATAGATAGATAGATAGATAGATAGATAGATAGATAGATAGATAGATAGATAGATAGATAGGTAGGTAGGTAGATAGATAGATAGATAGATAGATAGATAGATAGATAGATAGATAGATAGATAGATAGATAGATAGATAGATAGATAGATAGATAGATAGATATGGATGGATGGATGGATGGATGGATAGACAGATAGATAGATAGATAGATAGATAGATAGATAGATAGATAGACAGACAGACAGACAGACAGACAGACAGATAGCTATGGATGGATGGATGGATAGATAGATAGATAGATAGATAGATAGATAGATAGATAGATAGATAGATAGATAGATAGATAGATAGATAGATCATCACAGTACATTAGAACAGGGATGGGCAACTGGAGGCCCAGGGGCCGCATAAGGCCCGCACCCTGACTAAAACAACATGCATTTGATCATGAAATCTTAAAAGTGTAGTGTAAAAATGCACAAAATTACTTATTGTAATAAATGTTGGTTATTTTCAATTTGCTTCAAACCTGTTGTATTCCTATTTATACTGTTATACATGCATTTGAGCATGAAATATGTTAAGTTACTGCACTGTAAACATGTTTAAAATTGCAGTTTCATCATATCTGGTTAAGTGCACGGTCCCATATGTGGCCCTGTGGTAGTGAACATGAAAAATTGTGGCCCCCTCCAGCATTTAAGTTGCCCATCTCTCTATTAGAATATCATAGAATAGTCCATTTCTAGTAGTTCAAGTCAAATAGCCCCAACCAAGTATTGAGTCATATAGATGGACATTCTTTTCAGAGGCCCAACATACTTTTTAAAATTGTTCTTTTTTGAGATATTTTTTTAAGCCATAATCATTATAATTAGAAGAAATTAAATCATTCAAGACATGAGATGTTCCATTCTGTGTGTAATGGATCTGTATAATGTGTTATTTCCACATTTTAAATTTAATTACTGACATAAATAAACTTCTCTATTATATTCTAATTTATTGAGATGCACCTGTAGATAGAAAATAAAATACAGTAAAAATTTGAATTGATGGTTATATACAATATGAGATGGTGAATAGTAATTATCTATAATAATAAGTACTGTAGAGCCTGTGCTCAAACTGAAAAGTGAAGAAGAAAGAAGTTATAGTAGCATTAGTAGGCTATTACTTAGTCTTTATATTAGGTAGAAATATAATATATATTTTTATAAAATAGTTGGCAGTCTTCTTATAACCATGAATATCATGTAAATCAAATTTACAGACTGGAAAAATGTAAATAATGTAATAAAAGATGATAATGTAAAGACATAATGTTATCTTTCCATGTTTGCAGTGTGTATAAAACTTTTTATTCTGTTTCCTTCCTGTCAGAAGAGATATTTTATCTCAGTGGGATGTTTCTGGTAAAATAAAGATGCAATGAAATAAAATAAATGCCTATTCGTGAAGCAAACTATTTTTTTAATGAAACTGCTTTAATTTACTTGGCCCTAATGCCTTTGATGACACACATGTGGATCACAGTAACCATGTCAAATAAATGCTTCATTGCAGTTTGACAAACTCTTGGGATTACTCCAGCGATTTCATGTTGCACTTTCATGACGTTGGTGTAAAGAGTTCTCATCAAAGCAGCAGAGCCTGATATATTTTATTTTATTTTTTCTTCTTTTTTTGCTGGGACAGTTAGATTGTATACATTATATGTTGACTGTAATTCAATTATTGTAAATATTGCTTTCTTTTATTGTTATTAGTTTTTCTTTTCTTTTAAAATGAATAACAGAATTATAATCATTTATTGTAAATATTGCTTTCCTTATCTTGTTATCTTTTTTTCTGATGCTTGCTTTGGCAATATATACATTGTTACATCATGCCAATAAAGCCAATTGAATTGAATTGAATTGATATATCTGTCAAATAGGCCTAAAGGCCAAGGAAACACAGGATCCTACATTTCTCATAATGCAAAACAGTTTTGTTAGAGCCCCCTGATGATAAATGCTCAGGACTTTTAAACTCCACATCACATGTTTATAACAAAAAACAGGATTTAAAAACCTGAGAACATGTGCTTTGAAATTAGGATTTATTTATTTTTAGTTAAAAACCTAAAAAAGACTCAATGAATATGGGAAAATTTGGTTTTTAGTATTCTGCAGATAAAAGCATCAACATTAACAAGATAACGGTGTGTTTTTAACCTCGATCTGAATTTTTCTCATCGTGTTTGTGAGGGATTGTTTGCTTGTTGAGAGAGAGAGACAGAGAGAGAGAGAGAGAGAGAGATTAAAGACATTACATTCCTTGTTATCTCACACTGAGTTTGAGTCCAGGGTTATTGTGGCCTCACAGATTCCAGTCTGAAACTGTGACTTCTTCCCAATCCCTCCCACCAAGTTCTCATTAAAAAAAAAAAGAAAACAGAAGAAGAAAAAGCCAAATCAGAGCAGAGAAGAACTGCCTGTGCAGCTGCAGAGTGAACTCTAATGAGTTTCCACAGTTTGCTCGCTGTAGGCCACGGCTTAAACTGGAAGGATTATCCAGCCTTGCTGCTCTGCCCTCAGCTCTTTCCCATCATAAACAGCAGATATCAAGATCTAAGTTGTTGCTTGGTGGTTGTTTGTGATGAGAGAGCGGAAACTGTACTGAAGTGTTTGTCCGGGGTAGAAACTCCCCCGAGAGGTCAGAGAGCAAAGAGTAGCAAACAAACACAGACAGGACAGCCTGCAACTTCTCATAATCACACTGGAAGTAGATTTAAACAAATCTAGCTTCCTTTAAAGGAATAGTTATCATGGATCATGGATTTTTATCTACCAATCCAATAGATGGCAATTAAGACACACTTGATGCCGCCCACCAAATGAATAATTACTAATATGTTGCAATTTATTTTGTTTTCTTATTTTATTTATTTTTCTCTGCTATATCTGTAGCCGGATGATTCTTCCTTTTAAATGTTCTCTAATGAAATGATAAATTATAAGTGTATACAGCTGATATTGACACTATAGACATCTGAATTAATGATTTTTACAGTATAACATTTGTCGGATAAATATGAACGTAGAATTTTTTAACAGTATTGCATGTATGTATTAATTGAGTTTGTTATTGTTTTTCTTGTATACTGTTTTTGTTTATGTTGTTTGTATGTCATGTTCTGTGTCTTTTTAGGGACCCCAGGAGGACTAGCAGTCGCCAAGGCGTCAGCTAATGGGGATCCATTCAATAAACAATAAACAATAAACAATAAACAATGGCGGTCAGCACGCCCCCAGTTTGGAGGAGCAGGCAGAAGTACCAACACAGGAGCTAAACAATGTATTGCTGTGGATGGGGGCAGCAGCAAAACATATTTTAGCCTCCTAAAATAAATTCAATATCAGTTTAAGTGTTAGCTATATACAGAATTTTTGCACTGCTTTACCTTTGCTTTTACACAGGGGGAATGGAAGCAGTTATCTATGTGTTTTCTCTCCTCAAAACCACCAGACTCCACTGGCAAAAACAATAATTCAACATAGAAAAACAGTGGAGATTCTGATCTACGGCTGCCTCAAACATTTCGTTTTTTGCGTGACACTAGTGAACACAGTTTCTGGTTGTTTTCTTCCACTTTCAGGAGCAAAAAATCAAGTGAGGTCTTGTTTATAGGTATTGCTCAATGTCTCAACTTTACAGGCCCAGAAGATCAAAAGTTTCTGAGCACATAATAAAAAAAAGAAGAAACCACAGGAGAGGGCGATTCAAAAGGGTATTAGGCCTACTGTGGGTGTAATAGCTGCCACCAGTGGGAAAAAGGCAATAAAATAAACATAAAGTAGTGCTGTGGTTGCCTTTGTTTCAACATAACGAATGATTTACCCGCTACATGTAGAAAGATTCTTTAAAAAGATTGGCCTACAGAAAGTAATAAAAGCAAAACTTTCTAGCATGACTGGAGGTATATTTATTATAATCCTTGTGGCTTCTTGTAGGAATATGACATATTTACCACATCCAGTTGAGTCACATACTTTTTAAATTTGCTTCCTCTTAACTTGGTTAGCAACAGTTTTTGTCTATGACAACCTGATAACTTTCCACTGTCAGTAAGCTGAAGGGTCACCCACAATGACTAATATTTCCTTTGTTGTGAATGCTGCAGAAAGAATTCTGCAGTAGTGCAGGAACTATGCCTGGATGTCCTCGATACCAACAATAATAACTCATGTTTATCACTTCAGAGCTATGTCTGCTATGAATAAACTGGATTTCTCTTATCATATCATACCATGAGCTGTTTTTCTTCCCTGTCTCGGCCTTACAAAGTGTTTATATTAGACAATTTAAGAAAAAATAAGACAAATAAAGTTTCCACGTCTGCTTGGTGTCACAGCTTCAGCAGTTTATTAGAAGATTTACATGGAATTATCTTCATTATAATCTCAGCTGTTCCAGGAACAGAGAGGACTACATGTGGACATACAGTACTTAATGCTGAAACCTCTCATCATTTTCTCTTTACAAAAGATCTTTTCAAAGATATGTAAAGAAAACAAAACATATGCAAGTTAATCTGGAAAAAAAAGGGAAAAGTTTGCACACAGGAAGAGATTTCTACTGTATCTCTCACTTCTTATTTCAATTTCTACATTTAATGCAACATCTTTTCAAAGCTCAAAGGATATAAAAGTCTGTGAGGATTTATTTAAACACAAAGGAAAATATTTTATTTAGAGGTACTTCTGCTTTGTAGGACTTTTTAATCAATCTGTGACAACATCAACCTGAGGAGAGGCATTTCTCTACAGACAAACAGACACAAAGAGGCAGGTTGTCTCTTGCACAGAGGGTGTGTTTAACCCAGAATATGTAATTAACACACACCAATATTTCATGGTTTGTGGAGAATACTTGTTATGCAATATGTTAACCTTCACATATATATGTAATATGTGGGTGCAGTCTATTTTGCAGGCTCTTGAAAGACTGAGAGAACTTCTGGCTCGTTTGAAAGCAACTTGTTGTCACTCTGCAACATCGCAGTTAAATGCATGAAAAAAAAAATCATCAACTTCCCAATATGCACCATTGCTCAAGTCTCTGTTGGGACATATTGAGCACATGATTTGACTGCAGATGTGGATTGTGTAATATTAATTTTTTCATTAAAAACCGAGTCAGCATCTGTAACACTATTGTTGGATTTGCACGTGATTATTATTCACATTCGTTAAAGACATAATGTATAACCTTTCCGCATTAAAATGACTAGACCTGAACATGTTGCTTCTTCAAGATGTCACCCACCTTCATCTTTTGGTGTTTTTTTTTTATTGAGAGACCACACTAGCGACAGAAAATGACATACTATGCATAAATACATCAGAGCAACGATCCACTATAGCTCATTTCCTCACTATTTGTATATATGTAGATTTTTGTGTACTTAAATAACTTATTGCTTTAATTATTCTGTGTTTTACTGTTGGTCTTTTTTCAATTTAAGCACCTCTGAGAGCAATGTAATACTGGAGTGAAATTCCTAGTAAATTTCTTGGTTTGTTTACTGGATGATTCTTTCTTTGTGTCTCACCTTGGTAGAATTCTGTGTGACTTTTTATACTTTATACTTTTATACTTTATGAATTCTGGGTGGATTACCGTTTTAACTTTCAGTTGTCAACAGTCAGTGTCCTGCCTCTTTGAATCTCTTTGTCCAAACACACTGTGACACACAGTAACTCACAACAGCACATCCTGAGAGAAAATGAATGCTGTACCCCACTGACAATGTGTTTCCCTGGAATAATCAAAAATAATTTCAAGCTATCAAAATATTGAAATCTATGTATTTGACACAATCTACCAAAAAACTCTGTTGGAATTCATGTAATACTTAACACGCTACGATTACTGTGCTTTTCTCATTTATATTCATTATTAGAAAAATAGATTCTGTCAGGAAGAAATAACAAGATTTAAAATAATGTGTTTGTGTATGTTTGTGTGTGTGTGTGTGTGTGTGTTTGCATATTCTAATAAATCATCAGTGAGTGATCCCCGGCAGCAGCTCTGCCTCAGAGGCGAACAGCTCCTTGTACAGCGGAGGGAACATAGAGTGAGCGGTGAGCGGGTAACGCTGACTGAACCAGCGCAGCTTCTCCATGTGCAGACTGCACAGTGAACGCAACACCGCCATCCTCTGGTACAGCTGCAGGACACACACACACACACACACACACACACACACACACAGTTAGAGTCTGCGTTCTACTGCAGTGAGGAACATGCAGGTCAAATAATTTGGCTTAACAGCTGTTGGTTGTTTTGTTTTTATTTTTTATTTTATATTTTCTTCTTTTTTTGCTGGGACAGTTAGAATGTATAAATTATATGTTGATTGTAATTCAATGATTGTAAATATTGCTTTCTTTTATTGTTATTAGTTTTTCTTTTCTTTTAAATATAATAATTTATTGTAAATATTGCTTTCCTTATCTTGTTATCTTTTTTTCTGATGCTTGCTTTGGCAATATATACATTGTTACGTCATGCCAATAAAGCCAATTGAATTGAATTGAATTGAATTTGTTTGGATGAAGCAAATACGGATAAAGTATCTGCTTTGAAGTGAGACATGTACCTTCTGCATTAGACTTTCTTGGTTGTCTCGGTGTAGAATGTGTGTGAGTCCAAACTCCAGGCTTCGTTGCACTCGCTGAACTCTGCCTCTGTCCTCCAGACATGGACGATCTGCACAGAAGCAAGCAGTAAAGGATTTATTCTTAAACATCTTACCTTCAATTCAAATCACTTAACGTGCTGTGTATGTGAATATTCCTGCATCCCTGTGTGGCCTGGTAATAAAACCATGTCCTTTACCAGCCACTGGAGGGCAGAAAGACTACAAGTGTGGGAATAAATAAAAGAAAGTACAGGGTAAAATGTGATGGAAAACATGCTGAAAGGATGACTTGTATCTGTCAAACAGTTTTCCGATATTTGTCTATTTTTGGATTGAAAGTGAAAGGTGATTCTCTGGGCATGGAAATTAAATACTTTTACAGAGAGTTATACAGATGTTTTTTTTGCAATATTAATTAAAAAAAATTAGTCATTAGACAAATTTTGGAAAATGATAAAAGAACTATTTTTCAAAAAACTTGATATTAAAGATGACTGATTCAGACACAGATCAACATAAATCTGAAAATGAAAACCAGAGGTAATCCTACAAAGCAAGGAAAAAATAATCTGCCTCTAAAATGGAAACAAAATTAAACAAATGCAAAGCCCGAGCACTGCAAAAATCTAAAATCCTAACAGTATATTTATTAGATTAATGTCAAAATATCTTATTAGGCAAGGCAAGTTTATTTGTATAGCACAATTCAACACAAGGTAATTCAAAGTGCTTTACATAAACATTAAAAACAGCAAGACACAATTATTACACGGAATAAACGTCTTATTTCAAGAGACCTTAACAAGCGTGTGAAATATCTTGCTTTCCTACTTTTTTCCCACTTTTTTATGCAGCATAACTGAGAGACAGGTGAGTGGATCTTACCTGTGTTGATCAGCACCAGAGCACTGAAGAGAGCGATCTGCTGCTCGGTGAGTTTTAGAGCACACATACCGTGAGCAAAGTCAAACACCGCTGTGATTAAATCACCACATGCTGCAAGAAAAAGAAACCACAGAGCGTTGATAAACCACCATTATTATCTAATGTGCTCGCTGCACAAATGGTTTCAGAACTGCCTTTGTGCCTTAGGTTGGAGCAACATGTAGAGAAATCCTCACCCAAAGACTTAAAGACTTCAACTCCTGCAAATTTCCCATCAAAGAAGACGGTGTTGTTCTCTGTGTTGAAGAAGCGACTCATCCTCACCAGAACCACCTCCATGGAGCCTGAGTGAAGAGGGAGGAAAGGGATCCATTAAAAGAAGATAGAAAGGAGAAGCTTTATAGATTTTGATTGAATGTGTGTCAGTTTCTTGAGATAAACTCACCAGTCTTAAGGAGAGCAATCTGGTCGTTCTGACTGAGCATACGGAAGCCTGGGATGTGTTTCGCAAACTCCACCACATACTGCACAGCATCAGTCAGTCGGATGGCGCAGTGCTGCCACATTTCATCCACCGACTGGGAGTAAAACAGAGCAAAAATATTGTAGGGTGAGCTTATTTCAACATAACATCTTAATCAACCTAAAAAGGGACTCTAATTTGATCACATCCTGAAATAACTAATCCTTTCTGTCCACTCTGCTGCTATTTGTTTGCATTTAGCAGAGCTGGTTTCTGCATTTTATCTTTTTATTTACCACACTTAGATTGACAATGTTAAAGGTTTCTGTTCCATTCACTTTGGCGCCACCTATGGCGATAAACTGTAATTGCAGTTGTTGGCAGATTTAAGCTGCATTTACACCGAATCCAGAGCTGCAGCGACTAAAGCAGGGTCGTTCGGCAATGGCCTCTTTTGTGTGTGACATCATGTTGTGAACTTTAACCCCTTACAAAGCACAGGGTGGCAGTAATGCCTCTAAAGCAGTTTGCTAAATGCCATTAAACAGTAACAGAGAAGAAGAAGAAATTGGCTCCTGAATTGGACCTTTTCTTCTATTTCTGTCCGCGAACTCAAACAAATAAACACAAACCAAAAGAAGCTTCTTGGTATCACTTTCATTTCACAGCATACAGCAGTAGTACACTAAACAAAACCAAGGTCTCCTCTTCCTGTTTGCGTCTTCCTGTTTGATCCCCAGTTTGATCAGATTTCGTTTCTCCATAAATCGATCCTTTTTAAACTGTTTCGCTGTTTGTTTTCTGTGTTTTGTTTTTCTTTAAGTTATATTACCCAATTCATATCTATCTGGACACATTGGTGCTAATTGTTGTACTCATGTCTACCCCATGTCTTTGTAATTACCATTCAGCATTGCACTTTTGTTATACTGAAAATCTTTCAATAAACAATTTGATTTAAAAACTGTTTCGCTGCAGGGCCACAGCTCTTTGTTTTCTCTGGAATCCCCTGCAGTCCCCACCACAGCCTAAATGAACCACCACGCTCAAATGAATCAGAGGAGTCACATTTTGCGCCTGATTTGCTGTCAATGAGGTCCTGAGGCTTGAAACTTCTACGCTGGCAAATTTATTTAGATCAGCTCCTTTTATGAGCCCTGCAGCTCACTAGATGAAACGGTAACCACAGCATAGACGGTGTGTGTAAATAAGCATGGCTGTGTGAAAGAGCGAATTATTATCTATTATCACTACGCACGGCTTGTGATTTTTTCCTGGGAATTTCGCCACAGACACTCATTTCATAATAATTCACATGCAAAGGCTTTCAACAATGGGCCAGAGATTCAATGGACACTATCTTACCTCACCTTTTAATGATAGATAGTGACTTTTGAGCATTTAAATAAAAAATATAAAATAAAAAGTCTTTGAGATTAAATATTACAGCGTGTGCTAGAGTTAGAGGAAATAAATGTACTTTATATTGAACATACAGAAAGCGTCCTGTGTGTTCAAAGAGGTCAAGATAAAGAAGACAGAGAAAATGGTAAAAAGCTTTCTCAGTTTTCAGTTTTGATGAATCAAAAGTTGCCTCAGCCTTAAGCCTTCTGAAACAACAAGTTTTGTTCTGAGATATAAAAGGAAGTCTGAGAAGCAAAAAAAAAAACAGTTATCAGGTTGGTGTACTTTGCTCTGGTAGGCTTGGATCTCCTCTCTGCTGAGCAGTTTCCATTTGAGCGCCTGTAGCTCCTCCACTCTGTACTGGCTGGTCTCTCTGTGGGAGCGCACAATGCTGGCACACAGCTCATCTGAAAAAGATTACAGAAAAACAAAAATTGGCGATTCATTTTATTCAAGTGGAAGGCTGCCACTCCTCCATCACATCACCACTGGATAAGGGACGTTATGCAGAACCTTAAGATGGAAAAGATCAGATGTACCTTCAACGGTTCCACTAACAGATTCCACAAAACCTGGGACCCTCTAATAACTTATGTGAACAATTTACCTGGCCTGGAACTGGAATTCTGAATGATTACACCTACCCTTGAACAATCCTGTAACATGAAGTATTAGGTGCACTTGTTGTTTTGTTTTGTTTTTGTTTGTTTTTGTTTTTGTCCTCTTGTCTTTTCCTGTCTGTTGTCTATTACGAGTTTGTCACTCTGATTTTGAGCTTGATCTGTCTCTGTTTGTTTTCAGGATTGTTTTTTTTTGGTGATTATTTGTAAAACAGAGAATATGATTGTTCTGTATGATAATTGAAAAATCACAAATAAAGTGTTAAAAAAAAATAAAAAATGTTGTAATGTAATTATTCAAAATGCAATTCAAATACATGCATGTTAGCCCACTGTGCTGTTTGCTCACCCATGTTTCTCAGAGAGTGAGGATAGAGGCTGTAAGGATCCTCCAGAGGGTTGTAGGAATGAATCGCCACCAGATCATGCGACGGCTGTCTGGAGTCAAAGCCTGCCACAAAGAATACAAAATGAAGGATAAATGGAGAGGGATGACAGGAATCGCACACAGCGATGGAAATGGTAAATGGACCTGCACTTATATAGCGCTTTTCTAGTCGCTTTGCGACCACTCAAAGCTTTTTACACTACAGACTGCGCTCATTCACCCTTTCACACGCACATTCATTGTGGTGGCAGAGGCTACCCTAAACGGTGCCACCTGCCACCATCGGGAATTCATTCACACACCGATGAACACTAGCCTGGCTAACACCAGACCAAATCTCATTGGAGATTAGGTCTGGAATCCAGCCGTTCATTTCTCCGTAGAGGAGGTGTGGTTTACGATCCTCCGGAGCCGTTTATTGGGCGCTTAGAATGTCTATCAAAGCGTCTGTAGGTAGCTCTTAGCCAATCAGATCAGTTATACCAGATGACGTAGTAGAGCAACAGAGATGGATGTTTGTTGTGTGTGTGTCTGTGAGAGTGTTGTTTGCTGCTTTGCTTCTCCAGTTCTCGCTTTCTGCAGGATTATTTATTTTCACGCTTTATTCCCCCTCATGTCATTCAGCCACACACATCCACTGATTTTATGGGCAACAAACAAGCTGCTGCGGGTCTCTCGGCGGCTCCGCTGTCCGCGGTAGCGGGGCTATTAGCCGCTAGCGGCTATTAGCTATTAGCCGCTAGCGGCGCTAATAGCCCCGCTACCATAACGCCGGTGATCTCAGCGGAGCCGCCGAGAGACCTTTCGCCTTTTAACTTTTGCTCTAAACTATTTAAAACACCGTCTACAGCTAAAGAGAGTTTCGCGTCTGCAGCAGCCATGTTGGATCTGGAAAGCTTCCAAGTGCCGAGTAGTACGCGTCATCGTCTCACCGTCCCTCCCCGCTCTGTGATTGGATCCCTAAAACAGGGCTAAGAAACTGGCTTGCCAGACTGTCTGGAGGTTCGAAATTAAATTCGAGCGCGCAAGGCAGTCTGGGTATACCCAGGCTAGATGAACACAGCATCGGGAGCAATTTGGGGTTCAATATCTTGCTCAAGGATACTTCGGCATGTAGGCATGTACTTTGGTCAGGGATCTAACCACCCACCCTTCGGTTGGGGGCCAACCGACTCTACCAACTGAGCCACAGCCGCCCCTGTGTACACACACGAGTGCCTCACCTCTTATGTCATGATGTCCGCTGTTGTCCCCCCTCCCCTGGGATCTTGATGTGGGAGACACCCCGGAGGTTCGGTAGATCATGCCCGACACCTGCGACTCGTTCTGGGAGCACACCAGGTAAGGGTGAACATCAGCGGTGTAGGACAGCAGCTCGGCGTCCCCGGGGAAGGAGTAGGCCGAGGCCATGGGCTGGAGGAGCTGTGGCGAGCGGTCCTGACGGGCCTTGGCGGGAAAGGACAAGAGAGACTGGGCGTCTCCCTGAAGCTGCTGCTGCTGCTGCTGCTGCTGCTGTCGGTGCCTCTCCACCTCGGCGATCAGGGAGTCACGCTGGCGTTTGGACATCCGTCCGAACTTCACAGCTGAGGAGGACATAAACATGAATATGTTAAAAAAAAAAAAACACACTCAAAAAAAGCAAACTGGGTGTCTGCTACCTTCTCCTTAGTCTAACATGTAGCTTCTACTAAATAAAATCATGTTTTGTGGTTGAACAGTTTTAAAACATGTAGTTTTAGCATAAAATGCAACACTTTAAAATTTAGTAGAATACTCTATGTTAAAACAACCTAATTAAATTGCTGAATATAATACACTGTCTAAAAATTCTTTATTTTCTGAATAATTACTATTATGTTCATTTTCATATGATAAAGGTAATCTTTTAGGCTAAACCACTTCAACCTAACTTTGTTTTGTTGGCTCAGCACAATTAATTCATGTACTGCACTATTTTAAAAAGTAGTTGTAACTACCCTATTAAATAAAGTAACTCTTAATAATGTCATACATGTTTAAATGGCCCAAGAAAATTATGTTAGTATGTTACAATTACCCTTACAAATCTAGTTAGACTGACCTCTGGTAATTAAGTAACAGTAACGCAAATACATCATGTTGACCCGAAATATTTACATTTTGTTCACTCAACAAAATTGTTTCTCGCTAAATTAAAGCATTTTATTTAGGTGGAAATTATTTCCATAATTTTATTTTGTTCTGGGAGCAAGTTATTTTAATGAGTGCAGATGCTGTGAGTGAAGAAATTTGTCTGTGTGTGTGTGTGTGTGTGTGTGTGTGCTGACCATCTCTGCTCATGCCCTGTGCCAAGCATTTCTGCAGACGGCAGTGTTGGCAGCGGTTGCGGCTGGCCCGGTCGATCTGACAGTTGTTCTGCCTGGAGCAGGAGTACGATACAGTCGGCAGCTGGCTGCGCCGGAAAAATCCCTGAGGGGTGAAATGGGTACAGAGTGGAAAAACAAGATGTTTCAGGCAGATACA
This sequence comes from Centropristis striata, assembly GCF_030273125.1. Lineage (NCBI taxonomy): Eukaryota > Metazoa > Chordata > Actinopteri > Perciformes > Serranidae > Centropristis > Centropristis striata. Next base: position 13,147,587 of record NC_081524.1, read on the forward strand.
AACATGTACAGACAGTATTCTTTTTATTAATATACATATACATACACTACTGGTGAAAAGTTTTAGAACACACCAACTTTTCCAGAATTTAATTGAAAATGATGCCGTTTAATGTCTCAGTCTACTCTGAAATTAATGCACATTTGCAACATTTAAAATTCTTTATTGAGCATGATAGTGTTTTGAAAGTAAAAAAAAGATTCAAAATCACATTTTATGTTGGACTAAAGGACTAAAAAAAGACACAAAATGACCAAAAAAAGACACAAAATGACTAAAAAAAGACACAAAATGACAAAAAAAAGACACAAAATGACAAAAAAGACACAAAATGACTAAAAAAAGACACAAAATGACTAAAAAAAAGACACAAAATGACTTACAAAGACATGAAAAGAATTCAAAAATGGACAAAATAGCCCAAGACTCCATAGAGTTAAGTTGTTAACCCATTTCTTGTTCCCTGAAAAAGGCCTACTTGTATAATTCTGAAATGTACATTATTTTTCAGTTATGGTTAAGCTTACCTTTTTTTATTTACCTCTGGCAGTTCACCACTTACCTTTGTACCTGTAAGCTGTTCATTTGACTTGAACTGCTTGAACTTCAATGAAAAACTGGAAAAATTGGGGTGTTCTAAAACTTTTGACCGGTAGTGTACATACATAATATACACGGTCGCCCATGAAGTTGGAATAATTTTGTTTTTCAGACACAATCCTCTTTTAATTGTGATTTCATTTTCATTGTGATATTTTTGGAAGAGCTTGATTAATAAAGTTTTGAGAAGATATAAACTTCTGTTACAACTGTCAGGAATAAATCACATTGTCACAACCATTTCATCATCAGGACAAATTCTTCTCTCATATTTAAGAAAACTTATATCTACTGTATTTGTAACTATGAATTCCAACTTCATGGGCGACCATGTATACAGTATACATGAGTTGTGATTTTAAAGCTCTGATGAACAAACTTTGCTACAAGAAATAATTTCTAAATACTAATCAGCTGAAATATATGGAGTGATAGCAGTCTGATGAAACAAGAATATATAAACAGGTGCATCTCATTAAATAAGAATATCATGGAAAAGTCCATTTCCAGCAGTTCAAGTCAAATAGCCAACCGAGTATTGAGTCATTTAGATGGACATTCTTTTCAGAGGCCAACATTTTCATATTATACATACTTTTTAAAATTGGTCTTTTGCTATATTAAAATTGTATTAAGACACTGAATTTTAGGTCTTAATACATGTAAGCCATAATCATTATAATTACAAGAAATTAAATAAATTAAGATATGAAATGTTTATACAGTACAGGCCAAAAGTTTGGACACACCTTCTCATTCAATGCGTTTTTCTTTATTTTCATGACTATTTACATTGTAGATTCTCACTGAAGGCATCAAAACTATGAATGAACACATATGGAATTATGCACTTAACAAAAAAGTGTGAAATAACTGAAAACATGTCTTGTATTTTAGATTCCTCAAAGTAACCACCCTTTGCTTACTAGAATATAAGACATGTTTTCAGTTATTTCACACTTTTTTGTTAAGTACATAATTCCACATGTGTTCATTAATAGTTTTGATGAATTTACAATGTCAATAGTCATGAAAATAAAGGAAACGCATTGAATGAGAAGGTGTGTCCAAACTTTTGGCCTGTACTGTATATATATATATATATATATATATATATATATATATATATGTGTGTGTAATAGATCTGTATAATGTGTTATTTCCACTTTTCGTATTGAATTACTGACATGAACTTACTATGATATTCTAATTTATTGAGATGCACCAGTATATATGATTTATATATAGTGTTGCATGCTGCCGCCTCACCTTGCAGCCCTCACAGGTGATGACTCCATAATGAACTCCAGAGGACTTATCACCGCAGATCTTACATGGGATAACTTCAATCTGGGCTGAACAAACACAGAAGTAAAAGCAGTCGTGTTAACCTTTTTAAATGCAGCCCTCTTCTTCTTTCCTCTGATAACTTAAGATCGGAAGACTTCAATAATTCATCATTCATCCTGGTAAAATATAAAGTTAAAAAAAGACCAAGATCTAAATGTGTACTGTAAAAATAGGGCTTAAAATTGATTAAAAAGTAATTTTCTGACAGCCTCATGATATCAATACTGATGCATTCAAAAAGGGGGCATAAAAAGTTAAATTTTATAGTATTAACCTTTATAGTAAAATATGCCAACAAGCATGAAAATGATGCAGCACATTTTTACCCAGAGCAGTAAACTGGAAGTTGATTCCCTACCGTGAGAACTTGACTCTTGTCCTGTACTTCCCCTTAAACATCTATCAACTGTGTGACCAGAGTGAACCAAAGGTATTTTCCTCTCGAGCACCTCCTGCCTTAATACTACTAAACAAAATAACATCAAATACGGCAAGGAGAGGAGTCTTCTGAGGACGTGGAATATTTTCAAATGGAGAAAGGCGGAGAAGACGAAGGTGTCAACCTCAGAGCCCTTTTAAGTGGTTGACTGGCTTCTCTTTCACTCTGACTGTCCCTCTTTCATGTCACTTCTTTCTTTGTGAATCCTTCTCTGTCTCGCTCATAAAGGACACAGCTGCCAGTAATGCACTCTCTCTAACTTCATCACTGCCAGTAAGGGCCCACCTCCCCCCTCACCTCCCCCCGTGCCCCTGATCTCTGTGAGCTCTCTCACCCCTCAGCCTTTTGCTTAGTGGCGATTTTTGTCAGAATCAGTTGTCATTTCATTCATTATAGTACTAGAAATGTCTCAGCTCCTGTGTTGTTGACAGACCTGAACAGATTTATAGCTTATCCTGACAAATGTAGTCCCAATAAAAAGGTCACTAATAATCACTTGAGTCACAATATGAGCATTTGGTGAGTATTGTGATACAATATATTGCGATTTAACTGATTAACTGCATTTTGTGTCCACAAAATTAAATTCAATCAAGAATTGTTTTGCCAAATAAGAGAAAATCCTCACTTCAGTCTTTTTATTTCTCCACAATGAGAGTCAAACACAGACTGACCAACAAAGTATTCAGTCAAACTGAACTGATATCAAACATGTCTGGAGGACAACAACTGCAGCATTTTATCAAACTTTCCTCAAAGTGATGGAGGCACATATCTGGGTTCCAGTGTCTTTAGCATGTAGCTAAAACCTTTGCAACTTTGCAGCGTTATTTTGACAATTTTCTGACATGATATCCTGACACATAATACCTATAGATTCCTTAGATTTTCTAGTTTCATATGATACCAGTATCTCCAGTATATTCCTAAAAGTGAGCCTGCTACGGCCTCCGGGAAAAAACAAAAACCGGGAAAATACCGACGTTAAATAAATGCTAAATATCGATACTTGGCGGCCATGAATCGATACAATATCGCCACGCAAAATATCGCAATACTATGCTGTATTGATTTTTCCCCCCACCTCTAGTAAAGTTCACATCACAGAATGAATTTATGATGACACTCAACCAGGAAGCACAGCACACAGTATTGTCATTTAATCTCCTTTTATCTATTCCTGTCATCTTCTGTCTTCCTTCCACAAATGCACTGAAGGTGTGAGATTGTTTTCTGCGAAACACTTCTGATGCTGATTTACAGTAGTATTTCCGTGCATAACTGTGTCAAATTTTCTCACGAGTGTGTGTTAGTGTGTCAGTGTGTGCCCTCTTTATCTAGTGCCACAGGGATCACCTGAAGGCTCCTGAGGAGGACAGCCGGTCTGAAGTTAAATACACGTTATAAATGACGTAGAGTGTGTGTGCATGTGTGACGAGGCACAAATGACATAAAACTGACATGAGAGTGTTGCTGCTGCTTATACAGGTGACTGACCTCAAGATTTACCATGATAAGGATCAGAGTATTTCACAAATTGACTCTGTAAAAGATGACTGGATGGTTCAAATAAACTTAACAGAAACATCTCCTGCAAGCTCAATATCAAACATATCATCATATAAAGTGACTGAGGTGGGACTATGGTTGCATTTCTGTCTTTCGTGCAGGATAGGCGGAGAGAACATGAGTGGTCTCTGTTTTTTTCACTATTTCACTTCTGATTGTCAACCTCAAAAAACAGGAAATCCACCGTGACCCACAACCTTTCACTGATCACACACGTACTCACACACACAAACACACACAGCAATCACATCGACTTTCCATACAGTCATAGCTCTGATAATTCTTTATATGACACCTTAACCACACAGCGCGGCATCTGAAGCAGCATCGAGTTAAATTATGACTTCCTTTTTGGTGACAAAGGTTAAAAAAAAAGCAACTGCAAGAAAGGGATTCTGCCTTGGATTAGCCTGAGAGTATCGAGACACGAGTGTCTAGTCAGTGAGTGGAAATTAACTTGAACCGTCAGATAGTCAGACAAACACTGAAGCTCCTGTGAGCTTTTGTTATCTCCCGCCACAGGCTCAGACCAATCGAACCCAGCATCTCCTTGAGCGTGTGCATGCTCGAAGAGGTAGAGATAACACTGAAAAATAACTAAACCACCGTTGTTTCTTCCATTTGGGTTTTTTTCAGTGACTAAGACAGTGTTATTGTGTTAAAGCAGCCAATATGGCTGGCTTTGTTTTTTGAAACGTGAAACTTTGATCTAAAATTGCACCTTTTATTAGGAGCCAGTGCCTAAACTGCATATATAAGTTTACCAAATAGACTGTATTACATATGGGTGTAGTCTCTGTGGCATATAGGTTTCTGAAGAACGTGTGGGTCGCCATCTTGGTATTGTTTGACTCCCGGGTAATCCGTAAAAAGGGCAAAGAGGAGGAGTATGGGTGAGCTGAGGGTGAGGGCAGCTGCCTGTCACTCAAGGCTGCCATGCCCTTAATTAAGCATGATTTTAAGGGTGTGAGATTAACATAAATATAACGTAACGTCCTGAGACCCGAGCTTTTGTTTGGTATGTATTGTTAGTTTCTCCTAGATATTTTGGATTTGTAGGACCTGATAAATACAAAAACTAAGCATTGTCTTTGAACAGGAATTAGTTAAAATAAAAAAAAAGAATGAGTTAATTTTACTGTATAACGCAATTCATTCACCAGTGAATACAACTTTTTATTTCCTTACATTTACACCCTCTCATTTGAAGAATGATAAGTCTATTCGTTTTCAAATGAATACTTCCTGATTAGCAGAGTCGAAACTTGTAGTTAATGCTAAAAATAGTCAAACTTGCACAGAACATCAAACTACAAACATTATTAAGCACAAATACTCAAGTTTTAGCCATAAAATCTGATCAGCTTTTGTACCTGGTCCACTTTTGTCTGGGTAAAAGCTGTTAATTGACTTTACCAAGATGCTGCCATCTGATTTTTACACTAATTGATGTATTGCTTTTATTCTAGAGTGCATAGTTATAGTTAAGCAGAATGAAGTATAAGGTCCAGAAAACCTAAAATGAAATGTCCACATATGAGGACGCAGGGTCACAGGAGGTTAAACAGGTGAGTTGTACAACAGGCCACTTTATTATGTACACCTGCAACTGCTTGTTAATGCAAATATCCAATCAGCCAATTAAATGGCAGCAACTCAATGCATTTAGGCCTGTAGACATAGTGAAGATGACCTGCTGAAGCTCAAACTGAGCATCAGAATGGGGAAGAAAGGTGATTTAAGCGACTTTGAACGTGACATAACAAGCTGCTCTGAGTATTTCAGAAACTGCTGATCTACACAACCATCTCTAGGGTTTACAGAGAAGGTCGAAAAAGAGATAATATCCAGTGAGCGACAGTTTTATGGGACAAATTGCCTTGTTGATGCCTGAGGTCAGAGGAGAATGGCCAGACTGGTTTGAGATGATAGAAAGGCAGCAGATGAGGCTTCAAAAAGCCAAATTTGAGGAAATCTGGGAGAAGTGCAGATTGTACATCGCCCCGAAACGCCCTTCTTTTGTTTAATATTGTGTAACTTCCTTTTTTTTAAAATGTTTTAATCTGTTTTTTACTACTTACTGTAGATGGAAACACCCCCAAGTTCTGTTCGTTCGTTTGTTTATAAAAATCTAAAAATATGGATCACAGTGTCTATTATCAAAACGGTGATGACTGTTGTAATGTGATATTGAAATGTGATTCTAAATAAAGACAAAATGTAAAAAAAAAAAAGAAAGGCAACAGTTACTCAAATAACAACTTGTTACAACCGAGATATGCAGAAGACCATCTCTGATCGCACAACATGTTGAAGCAGATGAGCTCACCACCATTTTATTAGGTACATATTGCAGATAATAAAGTGGCCAGCAGGGGTCTAAACAGTCACAGTTGTCATTCATGAGAAAATTAGTTATAGAGGCCCAAACTGTTTTTTGAACCAGGCTGTAAACAAGTTTATTTCTGCTGTAAAGTTGGGCATGTTAACATGGGGGTCTATGGGGATTAACTCGCTTTTGGAGCCAGCATCAAGTGGCCATTGGAGAAACTTTTTGCACTTTTTGTTACTTCTGTGTTGGCTTTATTTTTCAGGCGTGGTCGTTTCGGCTTGATTTGACCTTCATGTAGCAGGCTGGCTCAACCACTCAGCACGACCCAATTAATAAGGTTAAAAATATATTTCTGCTGTAGGTTTTATTTGCATTTGTGCCCAGTCAAAATTATTTTTGGCTTCCCAGAAGCAAATGAGGTTGTTTGATTTTTGGGTGAAAACATCAAACAAATGTGAAAATGATTCAGCTGACAGAAGAACAAGATGAACAAAAAGGACATTTTCACTCAGTTCACTATTCAACATATCAGACTGTACTACTGTAATAAAGATCTTTTTTCTTTTATGTCACATTTTCATTATTAAGCCGATGGATAACTGCATAGTATCTTAATTACTTAAGGTGAATAAAATTGGCAGCCATATTTTCTGTTTCAGCAACCAAAAGCTGATGGCTAGTTGTCACAAAGTTAGCTTTGAGCCCTGGCAGCACTTTTCACTTTATTTGCATTATGCCATGATTTATAATATCTTAAACCCTCAACATTATATCTACTGCATTTCAGTAGCACTGTACAGTATGAAACTAACCATAAACACCACACTAAACTGTACCCACATATTCAGACTGAAGGGAGATCATTTAGACAAAACAGCCGATCCAGTCGATTATAATTATTCATTTTATAATAATGCATTATGTGCTCGACGATGTTAAGAAGTGGAGATGTTTGAGTACAGTAGCTGTTCACTGGTGGAAATGTTCTGGTTTGTCTGTCAAAATAAAAGAGTGCCACCTCCCACGCTTCCGCGTACAAGTACAAGAATATGTATACCAAGAAGCTGCTACACAAGAGACGGACTGATTTATGTCTTTTGATCAGGATTTAGTAATCAATGACTTCAAAAGCACATTTGTCAGGGTTGTCGTAGAAGCTTCCGTGTAACACAAACAGCAAATAGGTGAATAGATGATGAAACATTCACAGGCTTCTCCTGAGTCGAACGACTTGCTGATGAACACTGGACTAAAATTTTTAACGTTTGTGATTCTTAAACTCGATGACAAAGTAAAGAGGACAAACCTCATAAAATGAGGCCTGAAAAGGTAAAAAAGATAATTATCACCTAAAATTTACCGAGGACATCAACGCAAAAAAAAGAGAAAGGTAAGGAAGGTTTTGACCTCTGGATTTCAACCTAGAAAGAGTTTATTTCTGTCGCTCGGTGTGTGTGTGTGTGTGTGTGTGTGTGTGTGTGTGTGTGTGTCTGTGGGTGGAGGAGTGGGGGGGTGGATGATACAGATTACCACTCTCAACTTTTCTGTCTCGGCCTGAAATCACACCATCAGCAATAAAAACCTAAACTTTCCTCTGACGGAAGCTTACATTTGGTACATACGCAAGCAAGAGTGCAAACAAACTTTATATACACACACACACTCTTACACACACACACACACAGACACGCACACAAACAGATTGCGTGTTTGCGAGAAACTGAAAACTTTTATAACGACACATTATTAAAGGTTAGGAGGATTATAAACACTTTATGATCATTTTATTTATTTGCGGCACAACTAAATGTTTAAACTTACCTCAAAATATTGTAAATTATTTAATTAATAATATTTTTAATTGGTGGGAAAGTCTATTGTAATTTATATAAATAGTATAATAAAGATTTTAATTTGGTATATTGCTGAGGCAACATTTAAAGAAATTCCCATCACTTTATTTTATATTATTTTATATATTGTATCAAAATGTATATATGGGGGGCGGTAAATTGCTGAATTTTTGTAGTTCACAAAATATAAAAGTATACATAATATTGTAATATATTAAATGTACAGTAAATTAAAGGGGTAAATGTCAAACTAAATTCAACCTTAGATTGTTTGGTCTTGCTGTGCAATGCAAAAAAAATCTCTAGAAGCTCTAAAAATTACTCTGACCTACTGGAATAGAAATAAAATATGCCCGTGAGAATACATTTTCTTTAGCAGAAGTCATGATTTAGAAATGAATTAATCTAACTGTAATGTGTATTTAATTATATTTTTAACAAAACCTAAGAAAGAACAAACAGAAAGAACAAAACTATTCATCATCAGATAGAATAAAAGTTATTCTAAATCAAGACAAACTGGGGAATTTTATTAAGAACTATTTCTTCTCACTCTTCTCTATCTAATGTAATGTCTGGTTACATAGATTTCGGTGCCGACTGCAGATCTACAGGTGTGAAATGTTTTTATGTTTAAGAATCAAACTGTGTTGGTGGATACAGACAGTGAGAACTTATTCACTACTGAGTTTCATTCATTATTTGACAGCAACAAAGTGACAAAAAGGGGATTATCAAAGCTGATCTGAAAACTAATTAGCATCAGATCTACCATATCTTACTTTGAAGTGCAGACTGAATTTGGAGGAGTCTGAAGGAGGTAATGTTTTGACAGCAGCAAAGTGTATGAATCAGCTCATGGCGTTGTATTTCTTTCACCATATTTTTGGGGGGAATGTGTCACCTGCGATTTTTGATCTTGAGCTTTGATCTGAAGCCAACCGCTTTTGCTGCTTTGGAAGTGCTGCACAGAGGAACAAGGAAATCCTTTCTGATAAAGAAACTGTGTAAAAATCTACACAGGAATCTCCCGAACACAACAACAAAGCCAAACAATAAATGTGCGTGTGTGTTATTTGTGACGGCGTCGATCCCACTGCGAGAATTAAAAGTTTAAAGTGAAGACACTAAAAGTTTCAGCCACTTTTTTTCCTCTCTCTCATGCAACACATGATCCACACACAGCTGCAGGACAAACATATGCTCTATCTTTGCGCCATCTAAAAAGCAGCTGCGGATCTGTGTGTGCTTCTGCATCGATGTGTGTGTGTGTGTTTGCATGTTGCAAGAGAGAAAGAGTGTGTAAGCCACTTGCATTGAGAAGACTAATATCGTTTGTCTCCTCCTTCCATCTGTGTCCTTTTATTCTATTAATTTTGGAATTTCTTTGTATAAGAAATCATTTATTTCTAAAATAATATCAGCATTTCCTCTGCATCCTGTCTACTGTATGTGTGTGTAGTCAGTCCATTCAAACTGATGCACTGCGGTTGTGAAGCATCCTGTTTTCCTGTCTCTTTCGTTTTTAAGTATTCGGTGGAAGTGTTTGCAAAATGGGTTTGTGCCATGTCAAATGTCATATTAAAACCCAGTCTCCTGGGCCTTAATAACTTTTATTCCCATAATTTTATTACTTATAAAGGAGAAATGATCACTGTAAACAAAAGAGGTTTTGCAGATCAACTCAAAACGTTTCAAAATTTGTTTAAAAAAGTGCAAATTTGAACTTTTGCAGCTTCTGTACATCATATGTGAGCCTAGCGTCTGGCCTGAGGTGAATGTGGGAGGCACAGAGGGAAGAAATATCTGACACATGATTCAAAACTTAAATTCATCAAAGGGAGCTCAAAATTGAGTCATGTTACCAAACCCCGAGACTGAAACACGCATATCGATGTGAACGTACCGAACAGTCGGCCAATCAAGAACTCCGGAGACTCAAAGAAGTTTCAAAACAAATAAAAACATCAGCCTTCATAAGGTGTAATGTAAACTCTACGTATATGTGTGTGTGTGTCGTAAAAAGAATCTGCCATAAGTGAAAATGTATATATGTATATGCATCAACATTAAAATAAGGCGACAAAGGTGCAATATTGTGAAATTTAGAGCCATTTTGAACTTGAAGGTTTTACTGTTAGATGCCGTGTTCTGTCAGAAAATGAGTAGTAAAAAGGCTGATTTGACGTGTTTGAAGCCACAGGTGTGTGTCTTAAGTGCATGAATACACAGTTATTTCAGTGATTTGATAAAAGCTTTAAAAAACAAACCCCAACATACAACTTTGTAAAGCGGATACTAGACGTCTCGTCGTTGCATCAGAAGCATCACGTCACAATCATATCATCACTTTCAACAAACTATAAAATCAGGGTTGACTGGAAAGAACCTTCCATCCAAAAGCATGTAACTGATCGGATTGATATATATCTTTGATTGGACTGCCCACATACACACTCATTCACACACACACACACACACACACACACACACATACATACACGCTCACACCAAAGAACTTCATCCCTACCTCGCATCATCCTCACTCCTCCACTTGTCTCAGACGTTTGTCCCACTTTCACAAACACTTGTCCTCTCACTTTGTCTAACAGTACTTTTTTTTTCTTTTGACACACTTTTTCTGTCAATGCAACACCTATTCTGTCAATCTTCTTTTTTCGTTCGTCCTTTAGCGAGTCGGGTCGGGTGCTCACTGCAGCTTCAGCTCACATATTCAGACTTTTGAGTGAGACTTTTGTCAGTCACCGCCTCACCTTCCTTGTTAGCATGTGTGAGTGTGTGTGTGTGTGTGTGTGAGAGAGAGAGAGAGAGAGAGAGAGAGAGGAGAGAAGACAGAGACAAAGAAAGGGGGGGACTGTCCCCTGCCCTGGCTTCTTTCTCAAGGTACTTTTTCCTTATACCTTTGTTGTTATCCTTCACCCCCTCACTCTGCACCACAAGTTAAAGAAATCTGCTTTATCGTGTCTAGCACCTTATAGACTCTCCCTGAGAATTTATTTCAACCCATTTGCAACAGGAATAACTGTGGGTGCAGTAAAAACATGGTAAATTAAGATTTTATTAATCTCAAACCGACATTTTTTGTTTTTTTTAAGTTGTCCTTTTGATGCTTATGATGCAGGATTATTTCTTTACATTGACGGTAATAAGAAAAAGCACTGAGATATTTTACTTGAGTAAAAGTAGAAATATCACACTATGAATTGTCTCTTTTATATGCAAAAATTCAGAATTTTACTTCCGTAGAAGTGCAAAATTATTGCAGGCAAAATAAAGTATCTAAAGTTGAATAATGGGCCCCATTAGGGTTTTATATTATTGGATTGGGAAAATTATTATTACTACTAATACATCAAGATGTATCATTTAAATGCTGCAGCTGGTTGAGGTGGTGCTACTTACACTACTTAGAGCTACTTACTTATTATTAGAAAGTTATTAACAGTATCAGTTATTATCTCACAGATTATATTCAATATCAATTAAGATGCCAGTGATTTTCTTGCCTGGGCTGTAACAAGTGAGAAAAAAGGGAAAAATGTCCATCCATGTAACTTAAAAATCCAGTTTGATGTATTTAAATGTTTTGTTTTGTTGGTCCAAAACCAAAAGATGTTCAGTTTAATATGATTTGAAATAAAAAAAAACAGGCAATGTCTAAATAAAATAAAAGAATAAAAACTGCATTTATACAATATTTGCATGGAAATAACTTTAACAATCAATCGATCATCAAAATAATTGATTATTTTTTGTTGATCTTATTAACTAATTGTTGCGCTCTATACTGTTGGGTCATGCATCATATAAACTGCACTTATGTTTTGTATGTAAAATCTTCAATCCGTCAGGTTGATGTAAAACAATATACTAAATGAGTGGAGTAGAAAAAAAGTAGCAGAAAATAGAGATACACAAGTACAGTAAACGTGCCTCAAAGTGATATTTAAATGCAGTACTTAGGTTTTCTTTCTCTCCTTCTATCATCCCTCCATCTTCAGCACCTGACTGACTGGAGACCACCACGGCTCTCTCGTCTTTACTGCTAACCTCTCCTCAGTCTGCTTTACATACATTTGAACACACAAGCAACGATCAATAAAATCGTCATCATTTCAACTCAACATGTTTATCATCACACCACCTAACACTAAGGTCGGTGTGTTAAACGCAGCACCTCCACACTCGATAACGAACCCAGGTGTGCTAAAGTTGTGGCAGAAAGTGTTAAACCAAAGAAGTTAAAAAAAGACGAGATGTTATCGCTGTCATCTGAACTCAGATGCCAAAGTGCCAAAGCCATAGTAGCTGGTATTTTCATCACTGTGTGTACGCGCTGTGTGTGTATTTGTGTGTGTGAGACAGAGAGAGAGAGAGAGAGAGGGGGGGGGGGGGCAGCACAGCTGCAGCACACACACACTGTGCTGCTAATGGCCCAACTCCAGCGACACCACAGTGCGTTAGTGTGTGTTTGCGTGCTGTACAGGTGCAATGTTGTATGTTCACTAACTATGAAGGTTACCACAATGCATGCACAAATATCTAGCACAAACACAAGCAACGTCATCACCACACACACACACACACACACACACACACATGCTTACACACAGTATTTTTTTAGACTTACTCAAATGAGTCTTCTTGGACACGGCTCCTCCTGAGAGGGAAAAAAATTAGTTAGTGATTGAAAACTACACAACACATGACTGTTAATACACATTTAGGACTGTACAGCATATTAGCATCTGGGTGAATATTAAAAAAACACAACATGCTGTGTACTCTTTAGACATCAAACTCAGATAAACACAAGGTACTTTTTAAAGATGGGTAGGTCTGATTTTAACACTTGGATTTTTTTTTAAACCCCACCTGTGTCAGAAAATAACCAAGAACATTAATTCAAGTACAAGATTCAAGATTAAAAAATACTTTATTATCTATAAAAATAGTGATAGAAATGATCTGAGGTTAGGGGCTCCAAAGCCCCATTAAGTATAAAACTACACTAGATACGCTTGGCTTTGTTTAAATAGGATATAAAGGTGAGAATAGAGTTTCCATTAATTCACTTGTTGTGCTCTGAAACCCCAATTTCCGAGCCCAATGGGATTTTTTTTTCCAGTTGGTAACTACTGTCATTTTTCCAAAAACACCACATAACGGCAGCAAAAAGGCAGATATTTCAATGTTAAAAAAAGCGAAAAAATGTATCGATTCTTCCTTCGCCCACGCTTCGAGTTTCCACCAAGTTTCGTGAAAATTGTGCCTGTAGTTTTTTTTTCATAATCCTACTGATTAACAAAGAAAAAAACAAACCAAACCAAAAATATGACCTACTCAGTGGAGATAAAAACACTTACTGCAGAGTAAGTATTTTATCTTCTCAGATAATCTGTGGCAATTTGGCAGTAAAACATCATGTTTACAATAATAAAATATATAATAATATATAATATATAATAAAATATAACCCCCCAAAACAATAAAAAATATGCAAATGAACATCTAACTGTTTGTGAGATCCTGAAAATTAAACGTGCAGGGTTGTCTTTTAATGAAGGGATTAAATAAAACTAGCACTGAATGTGACAGAAACAGACCCAGGCTTCATGTTACAGATTCAGCTGTGATAAACTTCTCATTGTCAAATCCTGAATGGCAGTTTAGTTCACAGTTATCAGAATGCAGTCCTGTATTTTAGTATTTTTTCCAATGTACAAAGGCCTGTAGACAGATAAGAAGCCTCACTGATAGCCAAGAGGCTAAATTAGAGGATTCTTATTTACACTGCTGTGTGTCTATGTTATGTTTGTGTGACTCTTAGGCACCCACACACACACACACACACACACACAGAAGGAGATAAAGGCAGAGGAAGGTGGGTGTCTGTGAAGCAATAGGTCCTTTTTTTTTGTTTGCCTGTTCGACCGCAATTGTGAGAAAGTCTGAATTGCACTGAGTTTAAGTGAACACACACAAGGTTTATTTCTGGAGTTGTATGCATGTGTGTGTGTGTGTGTGTGTGTGCGTGTGTGTGTGTGTATGTGTGAGACAGAGAGGTCTGAAGGCAGGGGAGATAAGTATCAATGGAAGACGCAGAGCTAGCCGGCCTTTGTCTGGCGCCAGATCAGGCCCTCTGTGGTTTCTACTGTTTTCCTCCCCTCGTCAAATCAGTTTTGCTTCATAAGCAGAAAGCATGGAATGAAAGCAGAGCAGCGCATGCACACGCGGAAAATGTAAAGAAATTTCAACACTAAGTGAGCGAAAGGGGATTGCAAAATGAAATATATAGATAGATTGTACATTTAGGATGAATGAAAAGGGACATTCTTGTGAGTTGGACATAAACATAATCTTGAAAATGAGAGCATTCGTTTCAACTCTTATATTTCTTTAAAGTTAATATGCTAATTACACTGGCAATGCAATAATATGGTATCAGTGAGGAGTGAAGGCTGACTTCCCTTCTTTTATTAGACAGGTTTACAGATGCACCACAGTATCCTATATATTAAGATAATCTGTATGATATTTTTTATCTGATCAACAAATAACTGCATCAATAGCATAAAGCTGATAGTTGATGGCTTTGTTCTTTGGCAAATCACACACTTTTATCAACAGGAATGAGCCAGATGAAATTATTTAAAGTCACTCGCAACATACAGTAAGTACGCTGCTGTCATTTCTGAAATGTGGTATTTACCCGTTTTAACCTATTAAAGGTGATTTCTACGCAGAATGGAATAAACTGTTTGTGGTTGGTGGCTGGTGTGGCAAAAAAAGCCTAATTTCAATAACCAACATCGGCTTCTGTACAAACTAAATGTGACACAGCACGAACACTTTTAGCAAGACACACCTGTCATCCAGGCCATAAACCCACCACCATGTACACACACACACACACACACACTGTACATGACCCTGCTGATTACAGGGGCAAAAACATCAACACCACTCGTCAGTCAAAATCTCACTAATGTCTCTACACTCTGACATCTAAGCCGACTGCAGAAGTGACAGTTGCTGTGTTACATAACAGCACTGAAGTCCACTGAACCCAGAGAGCAGGCCGGCAACTTCGGCTGAATACAAACCATCAGACACACAGTACAGAAAAGACACAAAACGCAAATGTATTAGAGTCAGAAGAGTAACTTCGTTGTTTAATGTCCAGCCTTCATGTAAAAGAAATCATGAAGGCAGATGGTGTTTTTAAATCTGTGACCTTCTGAAGAAAATCACAAAATAAAAAAAATCTCAAAACATAATAACATACTCAATTTACTCTGATGAAGCAGGTTTTCCATACTTTTTTTTATTTCAATAGTTTTTTATTAGCACAAAAGCAGAACGAAACAGTACCAAGGTATCAAGGGACTCTTCTTTTTCCCCTTTCCCCCACATTTCCCCAAAGACACTGTCCAACCCACCCCACAATCCCCCAACCAGGTCTCCGGTAAGCGCACCAAAAAAATTCCCACCTCATGTACGACTTCAGTGTAAAATTTTGCAAGAGGAGTTGAATAAATGATCGCACATCTGGTAATGAAATAGAGCAAAAAATAAAACAAATAAGTGAAATAAAATAAATAATAAGAATAAGAATAAAAAAAGTGGTGGAGTCTACTGTTAATATATAATGACATTTATTGTTATTTTGTGATTTAATTGCTTATTTAACTTTGGGGCAGTGGCGGTCTAAAGGTTAGAGGAGTGAGTTTGTGATCAGTTCAATCCCTGAAACAACAGGTCATATCTGGGAGAGGAAAGTGAAAGAGCAGCGCTCGCCCTCCCTCATTTCCACGACTCAGGTACTCTTGAGCAAGGCCTTCAACCCCCAACTGCTCCACTGGAGCTGCTCAGTGGCAGACAAATCAGACTGTGTTTGTACTGGACAGCTTTCAGGTGTGAATGTGATCAGGGTGTTTTGAAAAAGGGAGCATCACTCAGTTAATTAAAAACAATAACTAGTGTATTCTTACCATCGTGTGAGGGGTTCATTAATCATGAAGAAGTCAGAAATCTAGATCAGCAGTGACCACTAACAAACCAAAAAATATCACCATAAATTTGGATCAATAAAACTGAATCAATTTGAGTCAATGTGGAAAAACTCAATTTTGGGAAAATTAAATTGAGGTGTGATCAAATAAAAGCGTAACAAAATAAAATCAGGATTCACAGTTGTAAGATAAAAAAAACAAAAACATTTTGAATATATTACTAAGAAAAAAATACATTAGTGTTTGATGTGAACATGTTGGCCTATAAATGACTGACCGAATGTTTAAAAAAAGACTTTGAGGAGCTGTAGAAAGGTTTTTTGTCCATATGAAATTATTTTTAGTTGCAAGAAATTAGCCAGAAAGAGGCCAGATGCTCGATATTATTTTGGTTTACAGAGAGTTAATAATGAGTGTTGATATTGTGAAAATAAACTCTATCATATTCACAAATGACAGCAGAATAATATAAAGCGCATATGAAGAAGAGGATCGGACCCACGTTAGATCCCTGAGGGACCCCACAGAGAGTGTGTACCCAGTAATGAACATGCAGGAGGAAACGCAATGTGGAGCAGTTCCAGAGACTCAAACCCAGCTCTCGAGAAAAATGAGAAGACACCCACAACAGCCACTAAAACCAAGACACTCATCACCTTAAGAAGAGCCATCTCAGCAGTATGAAAAACTGTACAACCACACTGAAACTCCACTTCAACCAGACTGAAACACCATTACAACAGTTCCAGTATCTGATAAATTAGCTGATGTTTTTCTTTTACAAAAACCTTTAACCCCTTAACCATTACTCCCCATGTAGCTTTATGGGTGTTAAAATTATCTTTTTCCGCTTTGGTAGACAATATTTTTGATGTAGTGTATTGTGTTGTTCCAGCTCCAGCTCCAGCTCCAGCTCTGTCGTGCATCATTTCACAGAAATCTGTCATATTTGGTATATTTTGATACTTTGGTATCGCCATAAGCACTTAAAATAAAATTACATGGGTTTAAAAGATGTTAAGCTGCACAGCATGAGCTGACCAAAGGCAGGACATTTTAATATATGATTAATTATTATCACACAGTATTTAATTTCTGCCGATAGGGGTCTCCTAATCAAAACAATATTTGTTATTGTTTTGATTGAGAGACCCCAATAAGGCTGCCCTGCCTCCGTCAATTACTCTGGGTCGACTAATATTTCTCTAGCCATTATTTTCTGTATTTTTTTTATTATTTTTTCCCCAGAAATGTATGAGCACTTCTCTGGTAAACACAAGGATTTAAAGTGGTGTTTGTGCATGATTCCTTGTGAAAATCTTAGTTTTACAGGTCTGTCATTAAATCAACAAATCGATTTGATGACAAAATTGTGTGTTGTTGTTATCGACTAAGAATTTCTTTGCCAAGGACAGTCCTGTAAAAAAAACTTGAGGTGAAGTAGCGTAGGGTCATGGGAGCTGTTTTTGTTGTCTCTATCTGACGTGTTATAGGCAAAAAATATGTCCACAAAAGAGTTAATATATGACGTAACATTTAGCAACTTTTTTCACCTTATGTCATTTAATTTTAATAAAATAATCACAAGTTACAGTAGTCAACCCAACGTTAGCTCCAGTAGCTAACCTAAAGTTAACTATTGCTATATGGGGAGTTTGAGGTAGCCTGGCACCCTTATCCGTGGTCAAAATGATCATACTATAACTTTCTGAGCATTTTGCACATTGTTATGACATTAGTATATGCATTAGCTTGGTGGCTGGATTGATATTATTATATATAGATATATTAGCTCCCTACTGAAACACTGTGTTGCAGAAATAATGATGCTGTGTGGCACAAACATGCTGTTTGACTGTTACAGAGTATAATCCTGTGATTTACAAATACTCTCTGTCAGTAAAGCAGTTGCAAACTGTGAGAGCAGTAGCAAAGTGACAACCAACAGTTTGATTTGAGCCAGGGAGAGGCTTTGAATAGTAAACCATTGACCAAAAAAAGAAGCAAAAAATAAGAACTAATCCCTAAGGATTACTCCGGCTTACTGCCATTCTTACCCACCTTAACCACCCTGCAGGGATGAGGAGAGGTAATGAGGTAAAGTGGACGAGAGTGGAGGGAAAGGAGATAACAGTGAACATTAAGAGGAACAGCCGGTGCAGGAAAGGTGATGAGATAGAGAGTAGGAAGAAGGACATAGATGTGGGTGGGGGGAGTAAAGCATGGCATCCTGGGAGATAAAGCATGCTTTGTGCAAAAGTGAAAATGCACATAATGACACTTTAAATGTAAAGATAAGACTGGAGAAAACAGATGTAAGCAGGTAAACTAGTTGCATGAGATGCATGAGCATTACAGCCCACACATGCTGCAGAATAAACCTCAGTGATGGATCCTCTTACCTCTTTTGATGGGGTTGTCAGCGGGGGGCATGTCGGGCTCCTCATATTCCATAACTCTCCTGTCAAAACACTGGGCGGCCCTACACACTCACACACTCACACACAAACACACAAACCACAGACGCCTGCCAAGTCAGTCGGTTTTTGAACTCCACTTGCCGCCATTTGACTCAGACTGTAACGTGACAGCAGAAGTGGAGCTCACATACTACCTGTTGGCTGTTCTAGCGCCCGGGCCGGCGCAGGCATTTGAAAACATGCACTGCCATGTCGCCTCCTTCCTTTCCCTTACTGCGGGTCCCAAAACTCGGTCCTCATCCTCTCTGGTCAGCCTCCCTGTGTCCAACGGTACACCTCCTCTTGTGTGGTTGTTTTGAAATAATTTAATTCCCCCCGAGGCAGCAGCAGCAGAGAGGAGAGCGTGCAGCTGGACCGGCCGGCCGTTCACAAGCCGTGCGCCCCGGTCTCCCCCCTCCCCTCCATGCGCTCTCTGTGCGCCCTGACCGTCCCAGGCTGGAGAGAGTTATGTCACCGGCTGTTACGTAATAGCAGCGGATCGGGTTTTGCTTTGTAGTGCTCAGTTGAGAAATATAATCCCATGTTGCTGCCACAAATTTCCGCCACACTAATCGAGTAAATACAATGAATAGACATTAGATTCCTCTGCAGGTTTGGCCTTTTACACATGCACATTTCACAGCTAAAACAACATTAAATCCCTCTTCATATTCTGGTGTGATACCAGTTTGATACAAAGCACCTGCAGGGCTCTGTACATATATGCAAATGGATTATTTTAATAATGGTATGCTAATATAGGCTGCCTAATTTTATCTGAGGTAGGACTGCAGACACAAAGAAAACAATGAATAATCGATATGTCGTGTCGGTTTACATCATTGTGGTAAATGCTCCTCTAAGACGCTTACACTGGTCCACACATACTTGCTGAAGAGTCTGTCAGTGGTGGAATATATTGTACTTAATGCTGAGCTGTCCTTACTTTACTTTATGCCTCTACTTCAACACAATTCTGAATCATATTTTACTCCAAGTAACTACTTTGCAGATTAATACTTAATGCACAACACCTCTTAAAATATGATGAATTGAAGGTAGTAAAATCTGTTCCACCTCAACATTAAAATGCTGCTTTCATGCTTATTGATGACATCATAGTATGCAATGTAAATGTTGATAATGGTTTACTTCTGTTCCTCTAAGTACAGTACAGTTTTCTGGTATTTTAAATATAATTTTACTTAAGTAAGATCTTGAATATAGGCCTTTTAATTGTACACATCTTAAGTAAAGGATCTCATACTTGTACTCCTTCCAGTACTTCAGGACACCAAGCATCAATAAAATAATAATCAATTCAGACTGGAAGAAGTTGAAGCTACCAAGAAATCTAGTTTGGGTTCATGAAGCTTCTTCTAAAAAGTAGTTTAAAAATATTAAACTGCTACTACTTCTACTACAACTATAAAAGAGATCAACCTGACAATGTCCGTGTGGAACTAAATTATAACAGAATTGGATAGAAAAAAGTCACATAGCAACAAAAAGTTGACTTTATTGCAGAATGTGCCCACTTGTTCCCAGGTCCTACATAAACCAAAGAAAATTATTAACACTAAAAAATAAAACCCACTATTCTTTTATTTTTATTATTATTATTATTATTATTATTATTACAAGCAGGATTTCTCAGCCAGCCAGGTGACTTCTAAACTAGCATGCAACAACTTCTCTGAGCATTTCTTCTAATATTTTTCTTCTCCCCTGAAGAGTCATGTGGTCTGTGGTATGTTTAGAAATATTATTTTCAGGATGCAAATTCCTAGATACTCCTCTAGCAATGGTGACGCTCAGAAAGATAACTGTTAACTGTCGAGTCACTGACAGACACCTCGTCATCCTGTCAGGTGTTTCAGCACATGTCCGACTGAGCTTTGCAAGTGGAAGCTGCACTTTAACGCAATTATCTAAAGTAAAAAATCAGTTCTGGGAGTGTTGCAGTGGACAGAGCTAGTTGCAGGTGTTTTTAACTGAAAGCTGAAAACAACTGCCCCCTCTCTGCTCTGCCCCCCTCCACCCAGCGCTTCCTCAAACCCAACTTGACCACATGACTCTTCAAGGAAGATAAAAAAATAACTGCTGGTGTTCATTTGTCACACACACGCACAGTTTAGTTTTCAGAACTAAGGTGACATTTCCAACTGCACTTCACTGAGGTTAGAGATGTGAGGGGCCCTCAGAAGACCACCGGGCCTGTGCCCATGCACTCAGAAACCACACATGAGACCAAACTGTGAGAACTGAAGTTAAAAGTGTGCAAGGTTTGTAGACCCATATCAATAGTTTACAGCTAAAATAAAAAATCTCCCAGCAGCACCTGCCAATAAGCAACACTTTGCTGTATTTTAAATGGATGCAAAAGGATAGTGATAGTAAGTGTTTTAAGCTTAACGTCAAATAAATCAATGGAATTTATCAGAATTAATTTCTGAAACTGGATAACATCAGGGGGGAAAAAAGATAAATTTCAAGCTCCTTTTTAAATCTCTCTTGAACTCAAAAGAATTAATTGCCATGTTTGATGAACATCAACATTCGGTGCTACTGTCTCTGGACTCGCAGCTCAGTCATCTGACAGTTTGAATTAAGAGCAGGCATGTTTGTTCCACTGCTGCAGAGCAGTTTAAAGCAGAGAGGTCTGCAAGAAACAATAAGAAAATAAAAACTGAACTTTCTAAACATTAACCGACAACATCTTGGGCCTTTTTTGCGAGATGGGTAAAAATGTGAAATTAAGGTCGGCAAATTAAGTAATTAACTGTCCCCTATGAAACAAGGTCTACCAGGAGTGTAGTAACAAAAATATAATAAAAAATAATAATAATTATAAACACATTTCGTATTTATACAACACATGATAAGTTAAAAAAGTTACTGAACAAGACAACAACACAAGGCAAAAAAGTGAGGTAAATATCTTTATAAGCAGGTTGGCAGCACTGCAGACATCATTTAAGTTTTTGTTTGGAGTTTGGAGTTAGATGACCATTCATAAGATTCAATTCATGGCAAAATAGACAAATACTGTACTGTAGTAATTTTGTGTTGCTGCTAATAGGTAACACCTTATAATTTGAATGCTTATTTGTACAGTATGTGTCCTTAAACTAATTATACATATATACATACATATACATATACACATACATATGCATGTACATATACATATATATATAAAATACATAAGTTGCTTCAATTCAAAGTGAAGTAGCAACAAAATACGATAAGGCCCCCCCCTTAAAGACTAGGGCCGGCCCTGATGGTGTATACATTATTAATGTTGCACAATCAGATAATAAGATTACATTTACATTCAAATGTTTCATAGTTCAAGATAAAAGTCAAATAATTGAATGTCTTATAGTCAGTACAGTATGTGTACAACTACAAATAGTGCTTTACATGCTTTCAAGGCTGTCAGAAGTGCACCTTTTCAGCAAGGCTGTCTGCAGCTGAGCAGCAAAGCTCTGTGATGTGGATAGAGTTACTTATTATGGCATATCCTGGCACACCTCAGTGATTTCTGACACATGCTCAAAGTGTCAGAGTGAGTGAGACAAACCAGCCTATGAACATGATTACAACCACTATCATGATGATTTTAGGTTTAAAGCCCCCATGTCTCTGTTGTAATACTATTCTCATGCCAGGCAAATCCACACATCATATTCAAATGCAACCACGTCCACCACATGGTGGGGTAACAGTTAGCAACGCACACCTGAAATTCTAAGTTAAAATATGTAAGTAGGGAACCTGAAACTCAGTGTTGTTAGCTGAAATGTTACTAAAAAGGGTTTGATCTCCTTGACTGGCCCAATTTATCACGTTGAGGTTCAGAAAGATCTAAAATACTACAGACAGAGAGAAGCAGTAAATGACAGACTGCATCCATCTCTGAATTAAGTGGCCTTTTGTTGGTACAAATCCTGACTTTTATCATGAAGATATTAAGTTTAGTGCACTTTTTTGTTGCAAAAACCAATATCTACACTGCAAAAAAGCCAACTTGTATTTTTTGGCCTAAAACAGTGATTTAAGTTGGTAAAACTTGGAAATATAAATTATTGACATTTAGGGCAATAATGTAAGTTAGCACAACAAAGGAAGCCAGTTGTCTGCTCAAAAACAAGTTTGTGAGTTGTTGTTACTTATATCTTTAAGTTGGGGTTCACAACAAGGGACAATAGTTCTGATAACTCTTATTTCTTTGTTGTGAAATGCGGGAAAGCTGTAAAATTCGGTCATTAGCGAAAGCTAGCGGCTAACTGATGCTTGCGGCTAACTGATGCTAGCGGCTAACTGATGCTAGCTAGGCTGCTTGTTAAAGCTACAAGAGTAGCCATTAGCGTATCACTGCTAACTCAAAATTGTGGTCGCAACATTAGCTGACAGTTCATAGCGGCGTTACAATCGTGCCAATTGAGCACATTGCAGAAGTTAGCAGAAGTAAGGATTAAAAGATATTACAATTTAAAATTGTAAGTTAATACAACTTACAGTTGAGTTGACAAGACTGAGTTGAGCAGACTCAAAAACAAAACTTAAAATATTTAGTTTAATTGTCCAACTTAAAATTTTATTGAAGTTTGTTGCCTTGAAATTTTGAGTTCATCCAACTTTTCTTTTTTTGCAGTGTATGCAGCTTAGGTTTTTTTGGAATCCAGTTGACCCAGTCTTCTCTCCCTTATTTTTTGGAAGTTTAGAAGCAAAAACAACATAATACTAACCAAAACAATGCAATATTTATTCCTTGTTGCAAACTATTTAACTTGTTGACAAATAAACACATAATTTAATAATCAAATCATACCAATAGGTAAGGCTTTATTGGAAGAAACATAATATCCATTGTCATTACATTTTGAGCAATAATCTTACTTCCAAGTGCCCCATGTTACATAAATCGATAAATATTGTAAAAGTTACAATAAATAACCCATACATTTAGTGAAATAAATACTGTGTAGATATGTACTGTTGATGTGTTAATAACACTAAGCAGAGGTAGTCTAGTAAACGTTAAACAAAACTGTCAAATTTGTTAAGTTATTGGCCTGTGAAAGGTCAACAATGTCATATAGACAAGTTATCTTGAATCACATGGCAAATAAGTACACACTCCCCAAAAAATACTCCACACCAGTGACACACTCGTTCTCTCACACACACTCTGACTCTATCACACACACACACACACACACACACACACACATGTTGTGGCCTCAGCTTGCTTGGGTAAGAGGTAGGCTGGTGTGTTTGTGTCACGCTCCCAGTAGGTGGCTGACACTGACTGACAGGAACAGAGCTGCACGAGAGGCATGAAAGGAAACAGGACAGTGACAATAAAGATGTGACCAACCACAAGCTTTCACAACAACATATCCCATAAAATATGTTGTGTGTACACTACTGGTCAAAAGTTTTAGAACACACCAACTTTTCCAGAATTTAATTGAAAATTATGCAGTTTAATGTCTCAGTGTACTCTGAAATGAATGCACATTTGCAACATTTAAAATTCTTTATTGAGCATGATAGTGTTTTGAAAGTTAAAAAAAAGATTCAAAATCACATTTTATGTTGGACTAAAGGACTAAAAAAAGACACAAAATGACCAAAAAAAGACACAAAATGACCAAAAAATGACACAAAATGACAAAAAAAGACACCAAAAGACACAAAATGACTTAAAAAGACACAAAATGACCAAAAAAGACACAAAATGACTTACAAAGACATGAAAAGAATTCAAAAGTGGACAAAATAGCCCAAGACTCCATAGAGTTAAGTTGTTAACCCATTTCTTGTTCCCTGAAAAAGGCCTACTTGTATAATTCTGAAATGTACATTATTTTCCAGTTTTGGTTAAGCTTCCCTTTTTTTATTTACCTCTGGCAGTTCACCACTTACCTTTGTACCCTTTCAAGCTGTTCATTTGACTTGAACTGCTTGAATTTAAAAAAAAAAAGCTGGAAAAATTGGGGTGTTCTAAAACTTTTGACCGGTAGTGTATGTAAAAAATTACCTGTTGTTTCTGTGTGCAGTTTGGAGCCATCGCTGCTGGTCACTTTACATGTAATAAATGTTTTTCTGCCTTCCTTCTTATCCAGAGAGGATTCAAGCACCACTGTGCTTCCCAGAGGAACGGGGCTGCGGATTAGACAAGTGTTAGTCAGATCAAACGGACCATGAAGGATAATTAGGGTGGGTATTGTTAAAAAAATACTACAATACCAGTACCAATATCAGCACACTGTAAAACCTTTTACTGTAAAATTACAGTAAATTACTGGCAGCAGTTTCGCCAGTAATTTACTGTAAAATTTACAGTCTCTACTGTATTATAGAAAAACAGGTCTGTTTACTGACAAACTGTCTCGTAACGAAGAAAAAAAATAGCGCAACGTTTAAATCTAAATTATAACTAATCCATTTAAACTCTATATTAGGATTACTGGGGAAAAACACATTGTGATTATTTCAGCCCAGACAAAAAAGAAATAAAATAAAACTTTTCTTCTTTTCGAAAATAACGGCTTTATTTTCCTGACATGCTCAGCTGAAAAAAGTAAATTCCTGAAAAAAAAATAATAATTTTGATCGTTGAATGCCTGAGCAATCGTGATAACTCCCACAATGCATTGTTTTCACAGCAATATACTGTACAATCATAATACAGCAAGTTACTGTTAGAATTTGACTGTAAATTTACAGCAAAGTCTTACAGTGTAGCCTTAAAGTGATACTGATCCCAATAAAAAACTTAAATTGACACCTTTTTTTTCTTATTTAATTGGTTTCTTACAATCATGTTTGGGGTGTAGCTGCTGTGGTAGTGGGCCAATCACATGTCACATTAAATTGAACAATGCTTATGGTGATTGGCTGTGTGAAAAACCAAACATATATATTTTTCTACATCTGGGCACAAAGGGTTTGAATGCAGGTGTTGATTGATTAGAGATGTGTTTATACTACTTGCTACTGGGTCATTTCAGTCCATACCTTAAAGGTTTGGAGTATTGATACTGAGCCCTAATGATAACAGTCATACAATACGCACAAAATATACTGCAAAGAAACAAATGATCCACAGACAGAGATCCTGAATGCTCATCCCAAGAACCAAGAGACATGACAATATAACACTATAATAAACACCATAATACTAGTAAAGAGTATAATACTCAAAAGAAGACAAGGGTCCTTAAAATGTACATAAAACAATTTATCTATATGTTTATCAATACACTAAAGATGAAATAGTAGCATTGCTGGTAAGGTATTTTACTGTGTGTTCATGCTGTTTGTTTGTTGTTTTTTGTTTTCCTGTGTGACTATGCATGTATGTCTGGGTGTGTTTATGTGTTTGTCTAAACTGGGTATTTTGAATTGTACATATTTTTCTTTTTATATTTATATTTTTATAGACTTAAATGTTGCACTTACTGGAGAGCACTTTGAATTTCGTTGTACATGTGACAATGACAAATAAAGACCTATTCCTATTCCTACCTTACACATTCATGCATATTTAAACAAAGATACAAACTTTTTTTTTATTTCTGCTTGAGTATGTATAACAAAAAACACACAAACAAAACAAAAGCTATTTAAACAACAAGCTAACTGTTGTGTGTCTATAGAAACATATTGTTACTGTACCTGCGGTAGTTGATGTTGAGGTTGGCCGTCATAACTGGCCCAGAGAGGAAAGTAGCGTGAGTCCCTGTCACTGTATCAATCATAGTGGCTATCGCCCCCCCATGGACATGTCTGGAAACACACACAGTCTATGTAAGACATCAAATACAACGTTTAAAGGTGTAGTTTTGTGAAGTATACAACACACACATGCATTTATACACAAACATTAGTGCTTATCTCACCCTGGCGGCCCCTCCAGCAGGTGTCCAGCCTGTAAAATGCACACACACTTCTGCTCCTCACTGTTAACAAAACAAACATACTCGAACGCTGCCCCCGTCTCTCTGATGTTCCGGGTAAAAAGACGAGCTTTTGACTGGATCATCTTACTAAGATAAATTCCACCTGATGGGAAAAACACACAAGTTGACTGTCAGCAGCTAACAGAGCATCCCAGGGGGGGAAAATTACAGGTTACAGGTGCATTTGCAAGTTCATACACACTCCTGGTCAAAAGTTTTAGAACACACCAACTTTTCCAGAATTTAATTGAAAATTATGCAGTTTAATGTCTCATTGTACTCTGAAATGAATGCACATTTGCAACGTTTAAAATTGTTTATTGAGCATGATAGTGTTTTGAAAGTAAAAAAAAGATTCAAAATCACATTTTATGTTGGACTAAAGGACTAAAAAGAGACACAAAATGACAAAAAAGACACCAAAAGACACAAAATGACTAAAGAAAGACACAAAATGACTTACAAAGACATGAAAAGAATTAAAAAATGGACAAAGTAGCCCAAGACTCCATAGAGTTAAGCTGTTAACCCATTTCTTGTTCCCTGAAAAAGGCCTACTTGTATAATTCTGAAATGTACATTATCTTTCAGTTTTGGTTAAGCTTACCTTTTTTTATTTACCTCTGGCAGTTCACCACTTACCTTTGTACCCTTTCAAGCTGTTCATTTGACTTGAACTGCTTGAATTTCAATAAAAAACTGGAAAAATTGGGGTGTTCTAAAACTTTTGACCGGTAGTGTATGTATACTTTTATTCACTATTGAGATGTTCTTGTCACAGGAGTCAGGTGAAACAGGTTTTGCGTGTTTGTCTGCTCTTAGGGGAACAAAGGTGACGCAATGTGCCTGCAACGACCCCATCCGTAAGCATGTCAACATGTCAACATGCTTACTGTATTTCATGAACAAAACAAACAAGCAAAGAGAGAGAATAACCGCCACAGTCTGTATTTTTACCTGTAGCATACTTGAGGGAGCGATTGTAGCTTGGCAGTCTCTGCCACGGCCCCTCCTGTTTCTCTCCTCCCTCTGTCTCCACCTCACACTGGCTGTCATAATGCTCGTACAACCGCATCATTTCTGAGCCCCAGGAGGAGTTGGGCAGGCTGAAGTCCCGAGGCTTGAAGGAAAAGAGCGATTGCAGTGCCTGTTGAACAGAGAATTGTTTTACAATTTTGGTCTACTATGGGATTTGGGCAAACATAGCAGTAGGACTGTGCAGACTGTGTGGGGTAGAGCATTGCATTATTGGATTATATAAAAAATATGTCTTTTTCCCTTCATCTTTGACTGTTTGAGGCAACTGGAAGCAACATTGTAAGTCCAAGACCTGGACTGGCTTCTTATAGAACACTTGTTCTGAGTTTCCATAAATTACACATCATAATATGTATATACACTGTATTTGTAGTCTGTTAGATACAGTTGTTGTTATATCACAACATTCTTCACATTATAACGTGATAAATGATATTGTTATAACTTAAAACCTTTTTATATTAAACCTGAGTATTTTGTTATGCTTGCTATGACTGTTGAACAGAGAAATATAGAACAATACAAATTTGTCACCATTTGTGCTATTTCTACCAAGGTCTCTATTCCTTTATACTTCTGGCTGTATGAGGCCATTGGGGACACTGTTATAAATCCAACACCTGGACTGCTTTATAACAATACTGAATTTAAGGATTTTTTTTTCTATGTTTACAAAGATAATAATGGATAGCTTGATTGACAGCATGTGCTACAAAATGACTGCATATATGTGCATTGCTGATACAATGCTACAGTAAAACCTTTGTAGAAAAACTCAAAAGGGGCAGTGCAACCTTTGACACCAGTGATAAAGATTAGACGACCTTGGGGTGCCTTCATTTCTTGAGATAATGCTTTGTCAGAGCAGATTACAAGAAAGCTAAGAAGGGCCAAAACTCCTCTCTTCATGACATTCTTTGTTTTGGAAGTCTTTTTGTAAAGCAAAACAACAAACAAATTGCCAACCCATTATTGTTCCATTCATACAAATTATTCAAGGCTAAACAATAGATTGATGTTTCGACATGGCCTAAAAATAACATTTTAACCATGACTAAACTTCATACAAGATATCTTCATTGTCAATGTACAAGTAGAATGAAATGTCGTAGGAGCTCACTTACAGATTCAATAGAAATATTTACAATAAAACGTATGAAAAAATATTTGAAATGTTATGTACAAACAAAGCAAGGTAAAAAGACTGTATAACAATACTATAACATACAAGTAAGAAAAATGCTGTGTGAAACACGCAAGAACAGAATAAAATAAAAAAGACAGAAAGCGACGGAGCTGCAATGTACCCCTGAGTACAAAATAAGTAGTCTTGACAGTTTGTAATGTGATTATCAGTGACAGTAATATTAGATAATGATTGTAGGTAAAGGAGTATTTAATAGTAGTATGAATTGCACATGATAAACCATTATTGCACATGGAGATAAATACAGTCTGGGGTAACAGCTGTTAATAACTACACATACAGTCATGGAAAAAAATATTAGACCACCCTTGTTTTCTCTAATGTCTTGTTCATTTTAATGCCTGGTAAAACTGAAAGGTAAATTTGTTTGTTTTCTTAATGATAACCAAAATCATTACCAAGAAAACCATGGGAAATGTCTAGATATCAGCTCTTAAATTAAACTCTTATGAGCTATTTTTGTTGTTATCATTATATTTGTCCAAACAAATTTACCTTTAGTTGTACCAGGCATAAAAATGAACAAGAAATTGAAGAAAACAATGGTCTAATATTTTTTTCTATGACTGAATATTTTCTGCTTTTGATTGTTTAAGAGCTCATTGACTGAGTTCCCATTGATGTCCCTAGTGTTTGTTCAGAAACACACCAGAGCTTTACAATGAAACACAGGCTGAACTGAGAAACATCTGGAGGGAGTGAGAGGAGAATGAGCCCACAGCACACACAGATGAAACCCCCATTCAAAAAATCCTTTTCAAACATTGTCATCAACAGTTTGCTCTACCTACCACCATGCTCCGGACAGCGGTGGTCCTGACTGAAACGCTGGCTGACTGCTGGCTGAGTTGAGTCGGTATAGATGAGAGAGAACCGAGGCGTTTAAAGCCATTGCATATTCTTACAAGGCTCCTTGCCATATGTAGACTGTTTTCTATTAAAATGATGGTGAAAAATTTCAGCTAGATAACAGATGATGTAACGTTTTTCTAGCTCACGTAACAGGCACCGCTACGTCCTATCGTTTCAGTAAGCACTGAAATACCGAATAAGCATATAACATATAATGTACCGCAATCATTTTTAACACGTTTCTTTTTCCTCCAAAATAAAAGCACGCCTTGCAGTGGCAGGGTGTGATTGTTTATAGGTGACTTTCATGTGTCATCATACGGCTGGGTGCCGGCCAACTTCCGGCAAGCGGGGACCCCAGCCTCAGCTACAGCGTCATTCGGGTCACGTGGCCTACACCTTGCACTGTGATTGGCTGTTTGTGGTTACATTGGTAGTGACGTCATGTATGACTTTTTTTTTTGCTTTCCCACCCCCCCATCACAGCAGGGAATGTCACCCTGTTAAAATAATCGCCTATGTCATTTTTTGTCAAAATTGTTTTTGTTTTTTTCCCAAAATCATCTCCTCATAGCCACCTATGGTAAAATCCCCTACATCCTCAGTTGATCAGATCATGTGATTTTACCCCTTTAAGATCATCACTTCTTTGACAATTTGCCACATTCATAGGCATCAGATAAGAACCCAGCAAAGAAGAGCTAGAGGGAGATTGTTTAGTTATCAGTTTAGTTTATCAGTGTTTTATTGTAGACACTAATGTTGGTAACACTTTATTTTGAAGGTGTCTACATAAGAGTGACATGAGCGTGTCATAAACATGACATGGGATGTGTCATGAACATTAATGACACTTTGAAGTAACATTAATGCTCATGATACTTGTCATGTCATGTTTCTGACAGGCTTGTGTGACTCTTATGTAGACACCTTCAAAATAAAGTGTTACCATATCTTGCTTAAGTCACAAAGGCATGTTCAAAAAATAGCCTAAGTCATTTATTTCTCTTAAGTTACATAATTTACACACAGTGTTATTACTATGCCAATAGCCATCCTTTGTTACATCCTTTTTGAGTGAAACGATCAATAAATGTCATATGTTACACTTTTGGTGAAGTGTTTTGTGTTTCCTGCAAAACTTGAAAAAAGGAGTCAGGTGATTATTTTAACAGGGTGACCAAATGATAATGTTCAAATAGCTTCTCCAAAAAATTGTGGGATCTGAAAGCACTGGAGGAAGAAGTGAACATGCTGCAGGTCAAAGCAGACAATGGGAAGGGTGAAGTGGGCATCTGCCAGGGATACCAGGTGAGGAGAAACTTAAAGATACTAGCAAAGAGTATCTTATGAATAGTGATCTATTGTTTAAGTTATGCAGTTAGTTTACACTGAAAGATTATATAATCTTAAAGGGAAATTAAATGCTCCACAGTTGAAAGAGGAAATGGAACTTGAAGAGTTTAATATGAAAAACTTTATAGCTATTTTTGTAACATTTGCTATATAATCTGTGTACTGCTGGGGAACAACTGATTTAAAACTCATCATGTATGCACAAGTTGAAACACACAAATCCTGTTTCACCTGGTTAATCAGAATCAGGTATGTATTTCACTATAAAGGCAGTGACTCCTGCAATATTGTACTTTGCCCTTTATCACTGTATGGTAAGTAAATCATTTAATGTAATCTACTGGTCCTGTTTGTATGCATGGCAGCTCTCAGTCCTTACCTTATTTGACCTTATTTGAAAATAAAGTTTTTTTCCAATTCTTTTAGAAAAACAGACTGATTTACTATAGGAATATGCATGTTGTTTTTCCTGATATCCCTAGACACTTAACTTCTTAAAATAAAATAAAAATCAAGTGGTGCCAAGTAACCAGAGGACAAGCTCTCACTCACTCTAATCTCATGTCCAAATGCCCCATTGTCACTTTAAAAGACAAATATTGTAAAAGTTACAATTAATAACACCCAAACATTTAGATCAGTAAATAATGTTAATGTACACTGTTAATGTGTTAGTAACACTAAATGGCAGTAGTCAAATAAAGGTCTTTATGAAACTTTACAGGTTGATTGAAATTGTTTATTGGTCAGCAAAGATGCATGATTATGAAGATATGTAAAATTGTCAACAATATATATAAGACAGACACATATATACAGTCATGGAAAAATTATTAGACCACCTTTGTTTTCATCAATTTCTTGTTCATTTTAATGCCTGGGTAAAACTAATGGTATATTTGTTTGGACAAAGTTAACAAAAAATAGCTCATAAGAGTTTAATTTAAGAGCTGATATCTAGCCATTTTCCATGGTTTTCTGGATAATAACCAAAATCATTATCAAGAAAGCCATGCAAAATAGCAATTAAACTCTTATGAACTATTTTTTATTTATATTTTTTTCCATGACTGTATATATATTTAGATAAGTTATCTCTCCCTTGGCAAACAAGTACACAATCCCCACAAGAATGAGGGACACTTTCTCTCTCACACACATTTTGTGGCATTTTCATGCTTTATTGGTAGTAACAGAGAAAGTGGAAGGAGGAGAAAGAGTGGAAGACATCCAGTAAAGGGACCTCGGGCCAGATTCAAACCAGGATCCGCTGCGACAAATATCTAGTGGTGCCACATTCCACAAAACCACTGACACTTTCTAACTTCTAACACACACACACACACACACACACACACACACACACACACACACACACACACACACACACACACAGCTATTAGAGTTTTTAATGATTATCAGAATTATTTTAAATGATATGATATGAATGAATATTATAGAATGATTTTCATAAAATTACAAAACTATCAATTTGGAACACTGATCAATAATAGACTTAATAATTATTTTTAATTTATTAACTCACATAAACCAAATCACTGATTACAGGTCAATGCTTTGTGCTTAGTCCTTGCTCTGATCTTATCTATACTGCCCAGTAAATACCAGAGCACAGATGGGGAGGATTATGGAGCAGGCATTGAGAGGAGGTTTGGTTGCAGGTTGTCTTCCAATAATTTTCTGTTTTACAGATTAAGTTCTGCTTGTGATCTTGTGTTCATTAATCCAACTTTTGCATGCAGAGCCATCTGGAGAGTTGGCTGCAGGATTCTTTGTTGAAGAGAGTTGGGGGAGGAGGGGGTCTGGTGGATCCAGACCTCTGTCCCTCTGGAGGAGGGTGGAGGTGTTGTTGCTTTTGCAAGCAGAGGAGAAAGAGAGAGATCAGAGGGCTCTAGTCTCCTTTTACAGGAGACCCCATGTGGTGTCAAAGGTCTCCTGACCAATAAAGTGTTCACAGCTCTGTAGGAGTCATAAACCTGAGGCATCATGGGAGGAGATTTCTCTGTGTCTGTGTTCCTTGCCAGATAACCTAAATGAAGGTGATGCCATTTTGAGAGGCGAATGGAAATGCTGTGCATTTTAATCCACATCAGTTCAAATCCACAAATGAACCAAAGTTCACAGGTGGGAAGATTCCAACACTCTCATTAGGTCACTGACACTGACTGACAGGAACAGCACTGCACGAGAGGCATGAAAGGAAACAGGACAGTGACAATACAGAAGATCAAAGAACAAAGAAGTAACCAACCACAAGCTAACCCAGCAGACACATTTGTGTAGATAAAAAGTTACCTGTTGCTTCTGTGTGCAGCTGGGAGCCATCACTGCTGGTCACCTTACATGAAATAAATGTTTTTTTTCCTTCCTTCTTATCCAGAGAGGATTCAAGCACCACTGTGCTTCCCAGTGGGATGGGGCTGCGGACAAGACAAGTGTTAGTCAGATCAAAAGGACCATGAATCACAAATTTTCAATTATACAGAAAATATACTGCACAAAAATAAGCCTCCACAGACACAGAGACCCTGACTTCTCATCCCAAGAACCAAGAGACAGGATGATGAAGTTAGTACCAAGAGTATAATACCAGATACACTGTAAAAAAGATTTTACGGTGAAAAACTGCTAAACCACGACAGTAAAAGACCGTAAAATGATAAATGGGTTAATTCAGTTTCAGTAACAATGAAACACCGTAAATGTATATATCAGCCAAAACAGTATTTTTTTATAGTTTCGTTTTTTGAAACATACAATCCTCCACTGTAAAATACACTGTAATATGTATTTAATGTAATATATATACAAGCCACCACTGTAATTTTTGCATTTATCTTTTGTAAAACATACTTTTTCTCACTGCTAAATGTACTAAATACCATATCTCTAACAAAAATATACTGTAATATTCAATGGTAAAATCTTTCATTTATGCAGCATTTATAAAGTATTTTCTTGTCAATTATATGGCAAAACAGCGTTTCTTTTGATGGAAAAATCTTTTATTTATACAGTAAAAAATTTTATAAAATGGCAATCTTAAATGTTAAATCAACAGTGCTAATATCTTTTTACCGTAATATTTAAAAAAGTTGCACCGTATTTATTACGGTAAAATTCTGGCAACCACAGCTGCCGTTTTTTTACCGTAAAAACAACAGGGTTTTTTTTTTTACAGTGTAGGGGGTGAACAATTTCAGTAGTGTATTTTACTTGAGGCTGAGTATTCAAACAAACATTGGGCCTAATTCACCAACCGTTCTTAAGAAGATTTTCACATTTAACAATGCTTTCTTGTTTAGGAATCTACGCACCATACAGAGAGCAATTGTGCACATTTGATGCTGACATTACCATGCAAAATAATTGGTTATTGCACTTTCTTGAATGCAGGCTTCTGCATCAGGAACTCAGTTACAGTTCATAGGGCACAAACTCCACCAGCTACCTGGACCCCACGCTGGCTTCTTCTTTTGTGTGTTTTATTATATATCCACTAATGACACTAATAAAGATGACAGCTCATGACATTTAGTTCCATCAAAAGTACCTCTACTTTAGAACTATTTAAGTTTTTCTAAAGTTTGAAGTCAAGTGCTCCATCCTCCTTAGACTTTTATGTGGGAATTCTTGATTTCATTTGGTCAAATTTGCTTTTCAATTTTTGTGTGCGACTGTGCACTTGGCCATGCAGTCGCATTCCCTTCTATGGGGAACTTACAAGAAAATGAGATACATCATTCTAAAACCAGAACAATTCTGCAGTCTAACACCTTTGTCAATCTGATGATGACTTTTCTTGGGAACTTTCTTAAGAACAAATTTAAGATACAAATAAAGAAGGTTTTGGTGAATGAGATCAATTAATTATGCAGGATTATTCACAGTAAGTATGAAAAAACCCTGGATTGAACTGTTGCATGTGTCTAAAAACAGATTGCTTCTGTACCTGCGGTAGTTGATGTTGAGGTTCGCCGTCATTACAAGTCCATAGAAGAAAGTAGCGTGAGTCCCTGTGACATTATCAATCATAGCGGCTATTGCCCCCCCATGGACATGTCTGGAAACATATATAATGTTTTTATACATCAGATACAAGGTTTGAAAGTTTAGTTTTGTGAAATTCCAGGATTTAAAAAATAGCCATAATTCTTCATTGATAAAAATTGTGCATTTTTCTGAAAGAGGACAATGTGTAGGCCCTCTGTCTGAGATGCTCTGTTGTAGTGCCTGACTCTTAAAGTCACTTCCTGAAAAAGGCAATTCTTCTCTGGAAGCAGTGTGTATGTGTATGTGTGTGTGTATGTGTGTGTGTGTGTGTGTGTATGAGGGGTATTTTATGCCAGCACACTATACTTAAACGCCTAAAACACGTCGCCTGTGCCAGCATAAAGTCTGATTAATAGGCGTGCTTACAGACACGCGTATTGCGAGTACACCAGATGACATGGGTGACGGGTGAAAAGTGCCACGAGCGAACGTAGTGGACGCCTGTGTGTGTGTGTAACGCGTGTATGTTAACAGTGTGTTACTCTGTGTAACAGTTCAGCTGTTACACAGAGTCTCAGCTTCATATGGTATTGTTTATAAGAAAGCACAACTTACAGATGAACTCCAAGCCCCCACAGAGCTGTCAGGATATTTCTATTATTTTCAGGCCAGTTTTTATTTTCTTGTTAACGAAATCTCTCTCTCTCTCTCTCTCTCTCTCTCTCTCTCTCTCTCTCTCTCTCTCTCTAGGTTTGAATGATATCGAATTGATATTTAATGATAGCAAGGGTGAAAGGGATAATTAAAATAATTTCAGCTACTTAAAAATAGTAGGCTAATAGTAAAGTGCAACGCTCACAGCCAGTTCCCAGCTTCGCACGAGGACATACAGTTCATTACGCACCAGCTGTAATTAGGTAGGTTTACCTGCCTGCAGAAGCCGTAATCGCTGTCACCCCTGAATATTAAGTAGCCATGCGGACCTATCTAATGAATATTCAGTAGCCATGTGGACAGCAGTCCGTTCACAATATGATTCCATCGGACCTTATATCTACACTGTTTAACCCAATTCGGCACTTATGCACAGTCCCATTATGTTTTACAGACATTCGTAGTTAACTAATGAGGTAAAACATTTTGTTTAAGCTGCATTTTGCTGACTTTCACTCCTAAAACAGGCTAATTAAGCCTCCGGTTTTGGCCGGAAAAACGTTAAGTTTATCTGGTACGTACGAGATAGTCTTTCTCTTCATCTATAAGTTGTGCTTTCTTATAAACAATATACCATATGAAGCTGAGACTCTGTGTAACAGCTGAACTGTTATAGGCGTACACGCGTTACACACACACACAGGCGTCCACTACGTTCGCTCGTGGCACTTTTCACCCGTCACCCATGTTATCTGGTGTACTCGCAATACGCGTGTCTGTACGCCTATGTAGAATTGCACTTAACAGTCACGCGGGTCTTCATGTCACGTATTTGAGGCGTAGTTCACCCGTCACGCAGCCGTCACGTAGGCGTATGTGCAACAACGCGTGTACAGCGTCTGCGTGACGCCTGCGTGACGCCTGTCTGTCCATTGAAAGTGAATGGAATTTACACGCGCACGTTAGACGTTTGATGTCATCGCATAGGCGCTGTACACGCGTTTTAGTATAGTGTGCTGGCATAAAATGCCCCTCATAGTGTGTGTATGTGTGTGTGTGTGTGTGTGTGTGTGTGTGTGTATGTGTATGTGTGTGTATGTGTGTGTATGTGTATGTGTATGTGTATGAGGGGCATTTTATGCCAGCACACTATACTAAAACGCGTGTACAGCGCCTATGCGATGACATCAAACGTCTAACGTGCGCGTGTAAATTCCATTCACTTTCAATGGCAATGGACAGACAGGCGTCACGCAGGCGTCACGCAGACGCTGTACACGCGTTGTTGCACATACGCCTACATGACGGCTGCGTGACGGGTGAACTACGCCTCAAATACGTGACATGAAGACCCGCGTGACTGTTAAGTACAATTCTACATAGGCATACAGACACGCGTATTGCGAGTACACCAGATAACATGGGTGACGGGTGAAAAGTGCCACCAGCGAACGTAGCGGACGCCTGTGTGTGTCTGTAACGCGTGTACACCTATAACAGTTAAGCTGTTACACAGAGTCTCAGCTTCATATGGTATTGTTTATAAGAAAGCACAACTTATAGATGAAGAGAAAGACTATCTCGTACGTACCAGATAAACTTAACGTAACAGCTTAAACAAAATGTTTTACCTCATTAGTTAACTACGAATGTCTGTAAAACATAATGGGACTGTGCATAAGTGCCGAATTGGGTTAAACAGTGTAGATATAAGGTCCGATGGAATCATATTGTGAACGGACTGCTGTCCACATGGCTACTGAATATTCATTAGATAGGTCCGCATGGCTACTTAATATTCAGGGGTGACAGCGATTACGGCTTCTGCAGGCAGGTAAACCTACCTAATTACAGCTGGTGCGTAATGAACTGTATGTCCGCGTGCTAAACTGGGAACTGGCTGTGAGTGTCGCACTTTACTATTACTATTTTTAAGTAGCTGAAATTATTTTAATTATCCCTTTCACCCTTGCTATCATTAAATATCAATTCGATATCATTCAAACCTAGAGAGAGAGAGAGAGAGAGAGAGAGAGAGAGAGAGAGAGAGAGAGAGAGAGAGAGAGAGAGAGAGATTTCCTTAACAAGAAAATAAAAACTGGCCTGAAAATAATAGAAATATCCTGACAGCTCTGTGGGGGCTTGGAGTTCATCTATAAGTTGTGCTTTCTTATAAACAATACCATATGAAGCTGAGACTCTGTGTAACAGCTGAACTGTTATAGGCGTACACGCGTTACACACACACAGGCGTCCGCTACGTTCGCTGGTGGCACTTTTCACCCGTCACCCATGTTATCTGGTGTACTCGCAATACGCGTGTCTGTAAGCACGCCTATTAATCAGACTTTATGCTGGCACAGGCGACGCGTTTTAGGCGTTTAAGTAGAGTGTGCTGGCATAAAATACCCCTGATAGTATGTGTGTGTATGTATGAGGGGCATTTTATGCCAGCACACTATACTAAAACGCGTGTACAGCGCCTATGCGATGACATCAAACGTCTAACGTGCGCGTGTAAATTCCATTCACTTTCAATGGACAGACAGGCGTCACGTAGGCGTC
This sequence comes from Centropristis striata, assembly GCF_030273125.1. Lineage (NCBI taxonomy): Eukaryota > Metazoa > Chordata > Actinopteri > Perciformes > Serranidae > Centropristis > Centropristis striata. The sequence continues at coordinate 13,185,887 of NC_081524.1, forward strand.
ACGCAGACGCTGTACACGCGTTGTTGCGCATACGCCTACGTGACGGCTGCGTGACGGGTGAACTACGCCTCAAATACGTGACATGAAGACCCGCGTGACTGTTAAGTACAATTCTACATAGGCGTACAGACACGCGTATTGCGAGTACACCAGATAACATGGGTGACTATGAGGGGCATTTTATGCCAGCACACTATACTAAAACGCGTGTACAGCGCCTATGCGATGACATCAAACGTCTAACGTGCGCGTGTAAATTCCATTCACTTTCAATGGACAGACAGGCGTCACGTAGGCGTCACGCAGACGCTGTACACGTGTTGTTGCACATACGCCTACGTGACGGCTGCGTGACGGGTGAACTACGCCTCAAATACGTGACATGAAGACCCGCGTGACTGTTAAGTACAATTCTACATAGGCGTACAGACACGCGTATTGCGAGTACACCAGATAACATGGGTGACGGGTGAAAAGTGCCACTAGCGAACGTAGTGGACGCCTGTGTGTGTGTGTAACGCGTGTAAGCCTATAACAGTTCAGCTGTTACACAGAGTCTCAGCTTCATATGGTATTGTTTATAAGAAAGCACAACTTATAGATGAAGAGAAAGACTATCTCGTACGTACCAGATAAACTTAACGTTTTTCCGGCCAAAACCGGAGGCTTAATTAGCCTGTTTTAGGAGTGAAAGTCAGCAAAATGCAGCTTAAACAAAATGTTTTACCTCATTAGTTAACTACGAATGTCTGTAAAACATAATGGGACTGTGCATAAGTGCCGAATTGGGTTAAACAGTGTAGATATAAGGTCCGATGGAATCATATTGTGAACGGACTGCTGTCCACATGGCTACTGAATATTCATTAGATAGGTCCGCATGGCTACTTAATATTCAGGGGTGACAGCGATTAAGGCTTCTGCAGGCAGGTAAACCTACCTAATTACAGCTGGTGCGTAATGAACTGTGTGTCCGCGCGCGAAGCTGGGAACTGGCTGTGAGCGTTGCACTTTACTATTAGCCTACTATTTTTAAGTAGCTGAAATTATTTTAATTATCCCTTTCACCCTTGCTATCATTAAATATCAATTCGATATCATTCAAACCGAGAGAGAGAGAGAGAGAGAGAGAGAGAGAGATTTCGTTAACAAGAAAATAAAAACTGGCCTGAAAATAATAGAAATATCCTGACAGCTCTGTGGGGGCTTGGAGTTCATCTGTAAGTTGTGCTTTCTTATAAACAATACCATATGAAGCTGAGACTCTGTGTAACAGCTGAACTGTTACACAGAGTAACACACTGTTAACGTACACGCGTTACACACACACACAGGCGTCCACTACGTTCGCTCGTGGCACTTTTCACCCGTCACCCATGTCATCTGGTGTACTCGCAATACGCGTGTCTGTAAGCACGCCTATTAATCAGACTTTATGCTGGCACAGGCGACGCATTCTAGGCGTTTAAGTATAGTGTGCTGGCATAAAATACCCCTCATAGGGTGACGGGTGAAAAGTGCCACGAGCGAACGTAGTGGACGCCTGTGTGTGTGTGTAACGCGTGTACGCCTATAACAGTTCAGCTGTTACACAGAGTCTCAGCTTCATACGGGGTTGTGAAAGCAGAACTTATAGATGAACTCCAAGCCCCAACAGAGCTGTCAGGATATTTCTATCATTTTCAGGCCCGTTTTTATTTTCTTGATGATATTTAATGATAGCAAGGGTGAAAGGGATAATTAAAATAATTTCAGCTACTTAAAAATAGTAATAGGCTACTAAAGTGCGACGCTCACAGCCAGTTCCCAGTTCGCTCTTGGACATACAGTTCATTACGCATCAGCTGTAATGTACAAATTGAATATTAAGTAGCCATGCGGACCTGTCCAATGAATAAGGATGCTTTTTTGAGTAATTTTATGCGCTTGGACATACAGTTCATTAAGCATCAGCCGAGGCGTGTACTTAAATTGCATTTAGGTAGACTGAAACAGCCTAAACTGTGTAATAGGTCTCTCTTGGTAAAACATGGATTACTTTAATTGTGAAGCGAAGCGGCTGTTAAACTCAAAATTCGCCATCATAGTTTGATAAAAACATATTTTGTTACAAAAAATATAAACAAGTATGTAAGAAAGGATATAAATGTATAATTGCATTTGTAACTCGGCCCTTGTGACCACCCTGGAACTCTTCGTTGACGGGTGGTCGTTATATTTGCGGCTCGCACCGCGTCGTGCTTTATTTCTCACAACGGCTGGCGGCTCAACCTTAAACAGTACAAGTAAACACTGGCGTGAGACAACAGTAAGATTAAAGGCCGGTGTTGTGTCCTTACTGGTTTCCACACTAACTGGTTGCTGTAGGATATGATCTGCGCATGCTCTGTTACGCATGAGCTGTCCGTGGTACTGAAACAACAATCGCCGTTAATGTGAGGATTCTGTCTGATGTTGTGCTGTTCCTTAACACCTTATCTACTGTTTGGGTTCATCTGTAGTCGGCACTTTGTGCAATAAAATGATTTATTGTGCCGTGCGATAGAGCCGATACGCATGTTTTGTCTTTACTGTTGTATTGTGTACAGCCTTTATAGAGCTCTGTTGGGAGAGCTTGTGTACGGAAGCGCATTGCATTCACTGGATTAAAAAAAAATAGACACCTTTTCTCGTAATTACGAGATCCTGATCTCATAATTACGAGATCCTCGTAAGATAAAGAAAAAGGAAACGTCTGTAAATCCTCTCTCAGTGGCAATGATGGCGCTATCACAGTTAATCTGCTACTACTACCTTCTCGGTTTGAGATACTGGATATACTGATGGTATTAATATTAGTATGTCAACACTGCGTGACAAAAAAAAGTCCTGTATTAATAAATACTTATTATCAAGCATAAAAAAGAGGGAAAAAGTATCATCATGCACTAGTATAGGCTACTGTTCTCTGAACCATGCACGGTTCACATTTATTAACATAGTTATTATTATTGATTATTAATCATAATCATAACTAATGCCGGCGGGTGAGCCTGATGTTTGGGAAGGCCACATGTTATACAGAGCGCCGGGCAGAAGTTGACCGGGCTCCGCCCGGTCACGGGTGCTGCTGATCGCTTCTGAAGTAAGCTACTTTCATGTTGTTTATCTCATCACCATGGCAACGCAGTAGCTGCATCATAATAAATCCCTGGAATATGGGGGAAGCTTGCTCGCGATCGCAGCTCCTTTGATGAGAACGCGCACAGAGCACAAAGCTCAGAACCGGACAATGCTCGGCTGATGCTTAATGAACTGTATGTCCAAGCGCATAAAATAACTCAAAAAAGCATCCTTATTCATTGGACAGGTCCGCATGGCTACTTAATATTCAATTTGTACATTACAGCTGATGCGTAATGAACTGTATGTCCAAGAGCGAACTGGGAACTGGCTGTGAGCGTCGCACTTTAGTAGCCTATTACTATTTTTAAGTAGCTGAAATTATTTTAATTATCCCTTCCACCCTTGCTATCATTAAATATCATCAAGAAAATAAAAACGGGCCTGAAAATGATAGAAATATCCTGACAGCTCTGTTGGGGCTTGGAGTTCATCTATAAGTTCTGCTTTCACAACCCCGTATGAAGATGAGACTCTGTGTAACAGCTGAACTGTTATAGGCGTACACGCGTTACACACACACACAGGCGTCCACTACGTTCGCTCGTGGCACTTTTCACCCGTCACCCATGTTATCTGGTGTACTCGCAATACGCGTGTCTGTAAGCACGCCTATTAATCAGACTTTATGCTGGCACAGGCGACGCATTCTAGGCGTTTAAGTATAGTGTGCTGGCATAAAATACCCCTCATATGTATGTGTGTGTATGTGTGTGTGTGTGTGTGTGTGTATGCGTGTGTGTGTGTGTGTGTGTGTGTGTGTGTGTGTGTGTGAGAGAAGTTAGAAGTAAGAAGTTAGAAGTTAGAAAGTGTCAGTGGTTTGGAGTCATTTTGTGTGGAATGTGGCACCACTAGATATTTGTCGCAGCGGATCCTGGTTCGAATCTGGCCCGAGGTCCCTTTACTGAATGTCTTCCACTCTGTGTGTGTCTATGTGTGCGTGTGTGTGTAGCTTAATTGAATGTGCAATGTGTAGCGTTACCATGTTTGCAGGCATTAACACTCACCCTGGCGCCCCCTCCAGCAGGTGTCCACTCTGGAAAATGCACACACTCTTCTGCTCCTCATTGTTGGCAAACACAACATACTCGAATGCTGCACCCGGCTCTGTGGTATTCTGAGTAAAAAAAATGCCTTTTGGCTGGACCCTGTCACTATAAGACACTCCACCTGATGGGAAAAACATACAAGTGAACCGTCAGCAGCTAACAGAGCATCCCAGGAAAAACTAACGACAATAAATACAGATGCTTTTACAAAAATGCTTATATCCACAAAATTCCAACTCACTTCACTATTCTTGTCAAGTCCTATTTCTTTGCCAGTTCTAGACCATCATTTAACAATACATGTACTTTGTTTAAATACAAAAAAAAATAGCCATGCAGTTTTACCCTCAAAGCTTAATTTTTTTTAATAAATGTTTTTATTCATTCGACAGGCAAAAGTACATACAGTGAGAGATAAAGACTTTTTTTCTTTTTCCAAAAACAAAAAACAACCCCTTGTCCCCTCCTCCCCCCTCCCAGTCCTACATAGTCATGTTACAAATCAGAGAAAATTAGAAATAATACACATCCTTCTTTTTTACCATGAGCAGATAGAAAAATAAATGAGTACATGAAAACAACAACAACAACAAAAACAACAACATACAGAGATATAGCATTGTCCATGGGTTGAAATGAGGCAGAGAGAGAAATTAAAAATGGTGAGAGGTTAATTGTCAGGGGAGAGCATTTTATTTATCCTGTAGTGTCTTCAATTTAGTTATGTAACTAATCATACAGCCCCAAACAGAAACACATTTTTCAGGCGTTCCCCTCAGATTATATTTAATTTTCTCCAGGTCTAAATACAGCATGAGGTCCTTAAGCCAAAGGGAAGCTTTGGGGGCAAATGGCGACTTCCAATCCAACAAAATTCTTCTACGTGCCAATAAAGATGCAAAGCTCAAAGCTTAATTATAACCAAAAACTTTTCACTACGGCTACACTATTTCATGAAGAGAAAAAAAAAAGACAAGCAAAGAGAGACAAACGTCACAGTCTGAACATTTACCTGAAGCATGCTTGATGAGGTCACGACAGCTTGGCAGTCTCTGCCACGGCCCCTCCTGTTTCTCTCCTCCCTCTGTCTCCACCTCACACTGGCTGTTATAATGCTCGTACAACCGCATCATTTCTGAGCCCCAGGAGGAGTTGGGCAGGCTGAAGTCCCGAGGCTTGAAGGAAGGAAAAGAGCAAAGGCAGAAATACTTCACAAGCTTAGTCTAAAATACTGGGCAAAGGAATGAGTGATGAGGGATATATCACACACACACACACACACACACACACACACACACACACACACTTAAATACTTGTTTTTATTCATGGCGGTATACAAATATAGGACCGAAATATGTATAACAAATATGAAATACTTAAATATTCACATATCCGATGTGTCTAATTGGAGACACATTGTATATGTGAATCATAATATATATATATATATATATATATATATATATATATATATATATATATATAATTATTATTATTATTATTATTATTATTATTATTATTATATATCAATCAAATCAAAGTGTGAAAGCCTTTAATATTTTACTGTTTCTCTCTTTCTGAATACACTCCAGAGCTTTACATTAAATTACTTGGTCTAACTCTAACTATGTTATACAATCTATGGTCTAACTGAATCCATTCCTGAACTGAGAAACACCTGTGACAGTCAAAGGAGATGAAACCCCCATGCAAAAATACTTTTCAAACATTTTCATCAACACAGTTAGTTCTACCTACCACGATGGTGGTCGTGACTGAAGTAGACGGCTCCTTGAGTTGAGTCGGTCTAGATGAGAGTGAAACGAGGCGTTGGAAGCCCTTGTATATATGACCGAGGCTCTTTGTGTTTAAAATGTAGCGCATGATGAAAAAAAAGCTCGCACAGAGACTGAGGTTAGTGTATTTTGAGGTAGTTCAGCTGAGGTCTGTACTATGAAGCAGCGAGGTCACTTCAGGCTAAACTCCGAGTTTATCGTCCTGCAGCAGTGGTTCACTTCTCACCGGGATAATAAACACCTAACATGCTCCGGAGCAGGGTATATCTAAATGACATATTAACACAGACAAAAGCACCGCCTGCTGCCCAATAAATGAATTGGACTGGCTTCTCTGTGCCAGCTACTTGAGCTTTTTCAAGTGCAACACGTCAGGTGTGCGTACTGTCCTGTAAACTGTGCATGCAACAGCAATTTCATTGAGTTTTTATGCCGATATCATCCGACAACAGCCTGACTGAAGCACTAAAGCCATGCACCTTTATACTAAAATAAACCACATTATCATTCAATTATGTTTTTATGTTCACTTGCATTTGCTCCCATCTGTTTCGCACCGCCGGGGTTGCAGCTAAAATGATCATGTACGCCATACATCTATGCGACACATGGGATTTATACATTTAATTATAGTCCGAACTACAGTATATCTAGTCGTGTCCTCGATGGGACAGTGACATGGCTATTTTAGGACGCACACTAGATGAATGCTTCCGGGACAATAGGCTATATTGCATTTAATTAGTGACGTTTGACGCATCAAGCTCTTTTGCAGACTTTTTTTAGAGTTTTCAGAGTTTTCCCGTATTCTGCATGTTCTTCTGTCCAGAACATTGAATGTGCATGCCTTTGTAAACTTTTTCAGCTGTGGCTGTGTTGGCTTTAACCCGAATTGTGTTTAACTTCTTAGTATTTGTCCAATATTTCCAATTATTTTCACTTGTGAAAAATAGTACACTTCTCCATGTTTGTGAGAATGCCGTTTGCTGCAAACACCTGCAGCTTCGTGTGAATGCGCTGGAAAACCTTGGATCAACTTACCAAACTGGTAACAAGGGTTTTAGATCCGCTTATTCCGATTGCGGTTGTTTGATTAAGTGGAGCAAAATACTAACAGATACCCTTGGTATGTTATACTCGCTCCGTAGCACACTGCTCCGGTGTAAAGTTTTCGAGCTAATGTTAACTAGCACAATAACAAAGTCCTATCGTGTTTGTAACACTGAGCCGTACGCCTAACCATATTCAACACGTTTCTCTGTCTCGATAAATACAAAAACCGCCATCCATCGAGACACTTTGATTGTTTATCGGCTTTCACTTGTCATCACATCCGCGTCAACTTCAGAAACAAAATAGTGAACTCAGGGGACTCCTAGGGCGTCATTTAGGTCACGTGGTTAATATCTTGAATTATGATTGGCTGTTCGTGGTTCAATACGTGATGATCTCATACGTAACTTCACAGGGTCAAGGCTTATTTATATACAGTCTATGGGTCAAGGACAGCTTTTTCCAGAGATATTAGCTGTATCTCAAAATTTGATCATCCGCATCCACATTCGCAAGATGAAGTTTTCTGAATCCCTCCCTAACTTTAGTGTTTTCACAATAGAATTGAAATTTTATATCGAAACTTTAGAGTTGATGTCAAATAAGAAATGTGAACGCACTCTTATACACTTTAAAAACGTATTTTCAGAAACCCCAGAATAATATAGATGGAAGCACTTTATACCCTGAATGCCTGTATTTCCTTCATTGTTAATAAAGACCTGGAAAAAAAGGACAGCTTTTTCGGTCGCCCTCTCCTGGATAAAAAATGTAATAATAAATTCATAAGGAATACCACCCATGCTAAAAAGAAATGCTCTCCAAGAGGGAAATTCTACTTGGATGAGTTAATTGATGATGTTGACTGTAAGAACCGTCACCATCAACTTCATAGCTATTGTTATAATTTTATTATATTCTTTTTTAATTATATTTGATTATATTTGCAATATAATCTGTGTACTGTGGGGGGACAGCTGATTTAATTCTCATCAGGTATGCACAAACTGAAACACACAAAACCTGTTTGACCTGGTTAATCAGAAATATTTCACTAAAAAAAACAGTGATTGACAACAGATCTACAGGCACAAAAATGCTGCAGTAGTGTACTTTGTCCTTTATCACTGTTTAGTATGTGAATCATTTATTGTAATCTACTGGTCCTGTTTGCATGGCAGCTCTCAGCCGTTATCTTATTTTACCTCCAAATTTTTTTGCCATAAAAACAGATCAGAATTCAGAAATACAGTGCTTTAAATATATATATATAAAAGTATTCTCAAACTCTTAATGAATATGCATGTTTTCCCCCTATAATTCTAGACACTTAATTTCCTAAAATTAAAAATAAAATTAAAGCATTGAACAGGTCTTCTCACCTTCACGGAACAAAAACCTCAAAATATATATTTTTTTAAAAAGAGAAAAACAATATATAATTTGAATCCTCCGTTGCAAACAATTTTGCTTGTTGACAAACAAATACAAATGTGGTTTGCTTAATTCACATCATACCAATAAATAAGGCTGTAGGGCACAAGCTATCCATCATCCATACATGTTAAGAAATAATCTTACTTTTGATTAGATTTGAATTTGGTTATTTACACTTTACATGGCATCCCAACTTTTTTTTGAATCATGGTTGTACTGTTGATGTGTTAGTCACACTCAGCAGAGGTAGTCAAATAAACGTGTAAACTGTACAATTTGTTAGAAATTATTTATTTGTCAGAGTTGTATGAATATTTAATATGTTAAGCTGTCAACAATATATATATTTGGATCATTTATCTCTTAAATTACCTGGCCAAAAAAGTACACAATCAATCAATCAATCAATCAATCAATCAATCAATCAATCAATCAATCAATCAATCAATCAATCAATCAATCAATCTCTGTCTATAGCGTCCCCTTATTAGCCAGGTGCTAGTGCGTTTCATTTAACTTTGGTACATTTAGCATTGAAGACATGCATCTTAGTCTTGCAGACACATTTTTCCCACTGACGGTAAAATCTGAAGCACCGGATGTTTACTAGGTCTCGGCGAGACGCTTTCAAAATAAAAGCACAGAATATAACATCTGCTTAATATATCTAAAATAATAACCTGACCTTAACTAATGTTCAGAAACGAAATAAACAAACATAAAAAACAACAAATGAAGTGATGTTGTAATGATTTTAAAGGTAATTCACGCTGTCTCTCTGTCTCTCTCTCTCTGTCTGTCCACACCTCGGCCTCGGCTTGCTTGGGTAAGAGATTGGGCTGGTGTGTTTGTGTCACACGTTCAGTCGTTTACTGAGACTCATTGACAGGAACAAAGCTGCATGAGAGGCATGAAAGAAAGTGAGGTCAAAGATCAGAGATGTGACTAAGCTTTCACACCAAAATATCCCACCAGACACATTTTTTTATATAGAAATGTGCGTTACCTGTGGCTTCTGTGTGCACTCTGGAGCCGTCGCTGCTGGTCATTTTACATGAAAGAAATATTTTTTTGCCTTCCTTCTTATCTAGAGAGGATTCAAGCAGCAGTGTGCTTCCCATTGGGATAGGCCTGCAGACAAGCAGGTCAATCAGATCAAACTGACCATGAATGATAAAAGTCAAACAGTTCATACAAAATACACTGCACATAAACAAATGAGACTCCAAGGACACAGAGACCCTGACTGCTCACCCCAAGGCAAAGAGATACCACAAAGTTAATAATAAGAGTATAATACCAAAAACTTATGCTTTATACTCTACAAACCAATGAAAAAATATAATTTCCAGTAAGGTACACTGAAAAAAGAAATAGTTGAACCTACTTAATTGAATTGTTTCATTTGGTAACACCTAAATGAATTAAGTTCTTTCAAATTAATTTAAAATCAATTGTGTTAATCTAACTTATTAAATTAATTTGACGTAATTCATTTAGGTGTTACCAAATGAAACAATTCAATTAAGTTGGTTCTTTTTTCAGTGTAATTTACATGAGGCAAAAAAGAAAATTAACTGTTGCATGTGTCAAAGAACATATTCTTCCTGTACCTGCGGTAGTTGATGTTGAGGTTTGCTGTCACTGCAAGTCCATAGAAGAAAGTGGAGTGAAGAGCTGTGATAGTATCAACCATAGTGGCTACGGCCCCCCCATGGATAAATCTGGAAAATATATATTTATCAAAGATCAAATTCCACGTTTGTAAGTATAGTTTTGTGAATTTCATGGATTTAAAAATATCTTTTAGATGTGAGGAAACAATTTTTGATGGAATTTTGTGCAATTTCCATGTTTTGGAAAGGTATGTAAAAGTACTACACACATTTGCATTTATATAAAAACATTTTTAGGCTTATCTCACCCTGGCGTCCCCTCCAGTCGGTGCCCCGGTTGGAAAAGGCAAACACACTTCTGCTCCTTAATGTTAGCAAACAGAACATACTCGAATGCTGTCCCTTGCTCTCCGCCATTCTGAGTAAAAATACCTTCTTTTGACTGGAACAATTCACAAAGAATCAGTCCACCTGATGGGAAAACACACCAATGAATAGTCAGCAGCTAACACAGCTTCCCAGGGGGGGAAAAACAACAATAAATACTATTTTTTATCATAATTATATGATGCCTTCACAAACACAGAGGTTTGACAATTTCCCCTTTGTCAATTTTTGTCCAGTCATACTTCCTTGCTGGTCATATGAACTGGTTACTCTTTCAGGGTGATATAGTTGGATGTGTGTGTGTGTGTGTGTGTGTGTGTGTGTGTGTGTGTGTGTGTGTGTGTGTGTGTGTGTGTGTGTGTGTGTGTGTGTGTGTGTGTGTGTGTGTAAATGTCATGACTTTAGTTGCACTGAGGTGTTTTACTAAAACTGCAATAACAATTTTTTGTCAACTGAGGGCAGCAAAACAACATGCAAAAACAACATAATTTAGACATAAATATAATCACCTTTTCTGTTGATATAGCCATGTATATACAGTATGTATATACATATATGTATATATATATATATGTATATATATATATATATATATATATATATATATACATGCATAGTATCAGCACTTCTACATTTTACTCTTTGGCAATCCAGGAATTTTCTTGTGTACCTGCACTTTTGACAGGCTGCCGGTCTTCTTTTTCTGCCCTCTCTATATCAGGTTCTCTGGGTGATTTATAATGGCCCCAAATACCCTGTAGTGTGTCCCCTTCATACATTTTGTGAATATGATAATACAAATGTCATGAAATGTTATGATGCTGCAGATAAATGACTTTGCTTGCTTGTCTGAGGAGATGTCCTCATCCATTGGGTCTCCTTAGGGCTGTGACCTTGATAAAAGATGATATGATGCCGACACATTTAAATTCTGTTATTGTATGTCTCCTTCACAGTGCTGAAAATGTTCATGGTCATGTTGAAGATGTTATTGTGTCAAGGTTTCATGTTGATAAGACCCCCGTGACCCTCTTTTACAACCCTTAGTTGTCTGTCCTGAGTCTGTAACATTTACTTGCATGTTTACCTGAAGCTTCCTTGAGCATGTCTTGGTAAATTGGCATTTTCTGCCACGGCCCCTCCTGTTTCTGTCCTCCCTCTGTCTCCACCTCACACTGGCTGTCATAATGCTCGTACAACCGCATCATTTCTGAGCCCCAGGAGGAGTTTGGCTGGGTGAAGTTCTTCGGCTTGGAGGAACAGGGCGCTGGCATTGCCTGCAGTGCCTTATTGCACAGAGAATTATTTTACAATTTTGGTCTACTATGGGATTTGGGCAAACATACACTGTAAACAATTGTCTTGTAAATAAACAGTTAAATACTGGCAGCAAGGTTGCCAGTATTCTACTGTTAATTTTACAGTTCCTCTACTGTTATTTACTTTACAGTATGTTACTGTGATAAACCACATACTGAATTACAGAAAAATCCTGCATTTCATTTATTTTTACAGTAGACTAAAACACAGTATAGTGCTGAAGCTAGTTGCAATATTGTTGCAGTATATAATGCAGTCATTTTTTGTAAATAGAGCATATTACTGTCTGAAAGCCAATTACTACGAATTAAGTGCTGTCTTCACTGTCACCTCAGTAATTTTAATATACCATATACTGAATGAGTTGATTAAGTAAAATACAGCCATTAAAAGGTGTACAAGAATAGACTTAGAAAATATCATATATCATATTTTATGGGAAACGGCAAGCTACCTACAAATATTGCCCAGAATGCATTGTTTTCTACAGTATAATACATTTTTAATGGAAAACAGTATGTTACTGTCATAATTTGGCTGTTTTCTTACAGCAATCTGTTACAGTGTAGCAGTAGGACTGTGCAGACTTACACAGGATTATATAAAAAATATGTCTTTTTCCCTTCATCTTTGACTGTTTGAGGCAACTGCAAGCAACGACGAAGTCCAAGACCTGGACTGGCTTCTTATAGAACATTTTTTCTGAATTTCCATAAATTATACATCATAATATGTACAGTACAGGCCAAAAGTTTGGACACACCTTCTCATTCAATGCGTTTTCTTTATTTTCATGACTATTTACATTGTAGATTCTCACTGAAGGCATCAAACTATGAATGAACACATATGGAATTATGTGCTTAACAAAAAAAGTGTGAAATAACTGAAAACATGTCTTGTATTTTAGATTCCTCAAAGTAACCACCCTTTGCTTACTAGAATATAAGACATGTTTTCAGTTATTTCACACTTTTTTGTTAAGTACATAATTCCACATGTGTTCATTAATAGTTTTGATGAATTTACAATGTTAATAGTCATGAAAATAAAGTAAACGCATTGAATGAGAAGGTGTGTCCAAACTTTTGGCCTGTACTGTATATACACTGTATTTGTAGTCTGTTAGATACAGTTGTTATTATATCACAACATTCTTCACATTATAACGTGATACATGATATTGTTATAACTTAAAACCTTTCATATTAAACCTTAGTATTTTGTTATGCTTGCTATGACTCATTTAGATTTGATTACATCAGCTTGGATTGAAACATGGTGAGATTCTGCTGTTATTTAGCACAGTGTGTGGACAAGACCATAAATAAATGTACTTTGCGGCACATTCGTTTTATTTCATTCATTTAAATTCCCAAACTGAATCACCATTGTTTCTCAGCACATTGCAAGAAGTGGCCTCCTGATATTTGATCCATTCATTTTTATCAACCCATTGAATAAAATCACATTCATGAGGCTGTAATCACACAGCACAGTCTGATATCTAGCCGTTTTCCATGGTTTTCTTGATAATAACCAAAATCATTATCAAGAAAACCATAGAAAATGTCTAGAGCTCTTAAATTAAACTCTTATGAGCTATTTTGTTGTTATCATTATATGTGTCCAAACAAATGCACCTTTTAGTTGTACCAGGCATTAAAATGAACAAGAACAATGTTCAATGGTCTAATTTTTTTTTCATGACTATACAGTCTATGGTTGTGAGCAGTTTCATGTAGGAAAAATGTTCTTCCTAGTATAGTTTGCATATCTCTAACCCTCTGTAACTCACACAATAACAGTCTGTAATATAAGTAGCACTACAGCAGGGGAAACATTTTTTTTTTTAATTTGGGAGTGAACTTTTCCTTTAAAAGATAAGATGGGTTTGGAGCAGCTGAGAGCATCGTCTATCTAAACTCTGACATTTAGAAACCAGTAGAAAAAACAAGGGTGGTGTAATATTTGTTTTCCATGACTGTTTAATATATAGGCAAGAGAGAGTCTTAGGCAGGTGTGGAAAAAATGCCTAGAATAATTGATGCTGGTTTGAAGGCAAAGTGTGGTCACACCAAATATTGATTTGATGATCAGTTCACTCACTTTGCCACTCCATCTTAATAAACGTGGGTGCTCAGATTTGTGAAGATTGTGACAGAAGCACTGCGGCCCTCCCGGCGATCTGCTTAAAAGCTGTCGGAGGCTAGAGCGCTTGTTCTACCTATGAACTCGCCATTTACTGTAAGTGTCCCTGTTGGGTTAGGGGCCCTGGGGCGGCCGCTCCCATGCATTCCACATCAGCTCAGCTCCGCCATGTACTGCAGTCCTAAATACGGCAATATAGCTACTGTTAATGAAATCACGGTAGATGCGCTGTAAAATTACCATAACCCAATTATCCTACTGTCATGTAGCCTAGTGCAATCCAAAAAACGGTATTATACTGCTCTAATATAAATGAGGGTAGATGCGCAGTAAAATAACCACACCACCACAGTTATCCTGCGGCCATTTATGCTACTGTAACACAAGGTACTGTAATATACAGTAAAATACAGTATGTTAAAAAAAACAGTCAAATACTGGCCTCCCTGCTGCCAGGATTTGACTGTTGCTTTACAGTTAAATGCATTACAATGTACTTAAGAGAGTGAGGCATAAAGTAATATCCAAATATGATTTTGATTCGGACTAAATATACTCAGCTTAATATCGATGAAGAAATGAAAAACGTGCCTGGCTCAGTGGAGGAGACAGAGAGTCCTTCACCATAGTAACAACTACCTTGGTAACTGCATCAGAGATTAAATTACATCAATTTCCCCAGAGTTCCCCTCATTTTCGGGTTAACCAACAAAAAGTTTTAACTGTCTGGAATAGGCCTACATACCAGAGCTTTACATTATATTACAGTCTAAATGAACATATCCCTTAACTAAAAAAAAGAGACCCGTGACAGTCAAAAAAGATGGAAAGATAAAATGAAAAGACATGTCAAAAATGTTAATTAACACATTTTCTTCTACCTACCCCCACGGTCCGCACAAAGCTGGCCCTGGCTGAAGAAGACGGCTCCTTGAGTTGAGTCGATATAGATGAGAAAGTAATGAGGCGCTGGAAGCCCTTGTACATTTGAGCGAGTTTTCTTGCCATTTGTAAACTGCTTAAAATTTAGAGAGTGATAAAGCAAAAAAAGCTTGAGCAGAAACTGAGCTGTTTCAGGTAGGCCTAGTTAGACAACTGAGGTCTGCACAACGAAGCAGCGCAGTACGCCTAAAGCAGTTTAAATCTGAGATAAGACAGCAACGTGGAGCACCGCCTGCCGACCAATCACTTCTTTGTTAGAGGAATAATAATGTATCCTGGATTCTTGTCGAAGGGACTGTGGCAGCTTCTTCAACTGTACACCGACTGGCCTGACTGGCCATTCTGGTAGGTCCACTTAACCTAATGTGACCCAAAACAATAATAAATAAATTCTGCCTTTACAATAATAGGCCTAATACTGTTCCGTTTTGATTGGCACTGTCAGAGAGTCATCAATCTAAGTAGGCCTATATCTTCATTATAGAGGTTGTGCTTTGAATTCACATGTGTTTCTAATATTTTGGCCACCCAATTCAAATTTACATGATAGTGCATGCCATATGAAAACCCTCATAGATGAGAGGCCTTTTTCTAACCGTGTCAAGTTTCTCTTTTATGACTACCTGACCCCCATCTCACAACAGTGACGATTTTCCCAGATGCTCTGCCAGACACACTACTTGGTGACCACCCCCTCTGCATGCCTTCTGTTCACATGGGTCTAACAACCCCTACTGTGTGTAAATTAGACCCAGTTGGAAGATTAAAGTCCCTGTTTCCCTGGGACCCCTGTGGTGATTTTGTCTTACTGCTAAGACAATAGAACACTGTCCAGCTATCCATGTGACTGAGTTAATCTAAACATCTACGTGCAGTTTTATCTGCTAAGACTAGAATCGATTTTCTATTCGTTACCTGGCCATATGACACCTCTGCCTAATTTTGTGCTAGATCAAGAAAATGTTGATGAGAATCAATAATCAAAACTTATTTCATGTAATAAGTTTCTGTTTTTATTCTTCCTTTAACTTAGAGTTTACAATTTGATCTTGAATGATTCTTGTGTCATAATGATGTGTAATGTGGACAATGATAAATTATAATTCTCTATGAGTAGAACATTTCTACGTCTCACTTTTAAATAATACTCTGATCTACAACAGATTAAATCATCTGAACGGGTCCGCTGGGCATAATAAATCCTTTGGGTACATTTTGATGCTGATACTTTTGTACTTAGCCTACTTTATATTTGTGGTAGGCTATTTATACTTTGCCTTGAGTAAGGAATACTTTTAACTGTTCTGTAGCAGACGAAACCTGTAATCTGAAATCTTTTTGGTAATTTGCCAAAAGTTTAACAGTCTTCCTGGCTTCCTAAATAAATCCTCATTCATTCATTCATAATCCTTATAGCAGCGTATCCGCACTCGGGTCGCGGGGGACTGGAGCTGATCCCAGCGAGACATTGGGCGAGAGGCGGGGTCCACCCTGGACAGACATTCACAGCTACGGGCAATTTAGATCACTAATTAAACCTAAGTGCGTGTTTTTGGACTCTGGGTGGAAACCGGAGCAACCGGTGACAACCCACGCAGGGAGAAGATGCAACCCCCACACAGAAGAGCCGCAGGCCGGAGTCGAACTGGGGACCCTCTTGCTAAAGTTTAACACGGTGGTGTAGTACTACACCACCGTGTTAAACTTTATCACTCAAATTAAATTGGCCAGATAAACGCCAGTTGGAACTTGGTTATTAACGGTGCAAACCCAATTTGCCCTCTTTCCAAAGTCAAACCTGTGGTCCATTTAATTGTGGTTTATAATCGTGATGATATGTGCACTGTAAAAAACGTTGCAGAAATTACAGTAAAACACTGTCAAATTGCATCAGAAATAGGTTGTCAAATTAAACATTGTACATCACCGTAGTGAATACTTTTAATTACTGTAAATCAAAGAATATCATAAAACTTTAAATTCAACTGCCATAAACTGTAGAAAACACAGTTTTAGTGTAAAAATATAAAATTTTGATGTAAAATTAATGGAGAAATACCATGATGACACAATTATCCTAAAAGCAATGGGATTATTCAGTATAAATTACAGTTTTTGCTGATATTTACATTTACATACGCTCAAACAGATGTTTTTACAGTGTGCTTTCTTTCCCCTATCATCCTAATTTAGTTAGATAAATGTATTAATCCTTTTGTCATTGTTCTGTGATTTATTCCCTGGAGAAATTCATAGTCACTGTTTACTAGGAGTAACGATCTTTTAGTTTGTGAGACCTAACTTTAATCATTTCATTATTAAACATTTCATTTCATTACTTTCTTTGAAAACTTTTTTTTAAAGTCGTCATTATTCGTGAAGATTATATTATACAAACAATACAAAACACATAGAACGAGGTAAACATTTTAAAAAGTTACAAAAAATATGCAGTGCCAGGGGTTTATGTTGGTTTAGCCAAGATTGATAAAGAATGTTTAAAAAATCACAAAAAGTATATGCATTTATAATTATATACTCAAGCAGATTCAGTAAATATGTTAAATTTGGAGCCCAGAAGCACAAAAAGCAGGTTGGGTTTTTAAAACCTCGCATTTATGAATATAAAACTTAACTAACAGTATAATGAGGTTGCATCGATATTCATTTTCAAGTCTAAACATTTCAATAATGTGCAACATTTAGTTTTAGTTTTTCACTTTCACAGTTAGTCAGTCGAATTTAACTGGTAAATATTGTATTTTAAGACGGTGGTGCCCGGAGGTGATTCAGATATAATGATCAATCTTTGACCTTTGACCTCCACAATGAATCAGGTCACCAATGAGTCCATGTTTATGCCAAATTTAAAGAAATTCCCTTAAGACTTTCCTGAGATATTGTTCCATATGTTTACAAGAGAACAAGGTTACAATAGAGTGACCTTTGACCTCAGACCTCCAAAAGCTACCCCAGCATAAACCTAATATAATATAATATAATATAATATAATATAATATAATATAATATAATATCTTAGCTCCAAACAAGGTTGGAGAGTATGAAAGAGTTAAAAGAGAAGCAGGAGAAAAGGCAGAAAAAGCAACTTGTGCCTTCAGTGCATTAAATAAGGACGCCTGTCACATGCCTTCATGACAACAAATGTCCTCTTAATTATCATTCATTCGTTCATGATGATCTCATACCTGACTGAACATTTGATTAATGGAATTCATAAGGTCATGCAAGTCAGGTATAAGAGAGCAGCATTTTCTTTTAAACCGGACTACACTGTAAAAAATGTTTGTAGAAATTACAGTAAAACACTGTCAAATTGCATCAGGAATGGGGCGTAAAATTAAAAATTATGTATCACCATAGAAGACACTTTTAATTACCGTAAATCAAGGAATAGCACAATTTTTACTTTTACTGTCATGAACTGTAGGAAACGCACAGTTTTGCTGTAAAAATATAACATTTTCATGTAAAGTTAATGGAGATTTGCTATGATGTGCGAATGAATGACACAATTACCTTAAAAATAACGAGAACATCAGTCTAAATTTGTTTTTGCTGATATTTAAATTTACAGTAGAAAACTCACTCACTGTATTTTTTACGGTGAAGTTCTGGCAACCACAGCTGCCGGTAATTTACCGTAAATTTAACAGAATATTTTTTTACAGTGTATCCTTCATGACAAATTCTTCCTACAATAAAAAATTTGAAATCCTGCTGAATAGCACTTTTATTTATTTTGTGATATAATTACTAATTATTTTGAACTATATGAACCCTTTGATGCACAACATGGGTCTAAAGTGACCCGACTAAGCTCTTATATTCTATATCTTTGCAATAAATTCATTTTATCATTCAGTATTCCAGGTTTTCCTCGATTAACTTGTTTTTGATCATCATACGTCCTAATTTTTTTGTTTTCATTTGTACTTTTTGAATAAAACCCTCTTTTTTTATCACTATGCTTCTAATGCACAAGGTCATTGACACGTGTGTAAACTTGATGTAATAATACAAAAACTATTTTTCTTTATAAAGTATGAAAGGAAAAATGGATATAATGATCTGTTGTAATAATAAAAAAAGTTATTCAAACACACAACCAGCATGAAATAACATGGGAAATGAATGTTGGTCATTTTGGACCCATGTTGTGCATTGTAAGGTGTTTATATGTTGTGCATCAAAAGGTTAATAAAACTGTTTCCTCAATAACAAAAACAAAAGCTCTGAGGCCTTATTACCTGACTCAGAAAGAGGCTGGATCAAGTCTTTTTTTTTGCAAGTTAGAAAAAAGTCTCAAGTCTTTGCACTCAAGTCCCAAGTCCTAAACTTTGAGGTTTCAATACAATATTAATACCTTTTGTTGGAGCTATTTAGTTCTTGTTAGTATTTAGTTGTCTGTTTAGTTTATTATTAACAATGAGTATTGTTTGATTATTCTAGACGTTTGTTTATTTTGATAGTGTTGTTTTGCTAGTTAATTGTTTAGTTTAATCATCATTATTGTTTAGCATATTTAGTTTACATATTATATTTTGTGTTTTATGGAGTTTGGGTTGGCACCATGGGCGCCTGATGTTATATAGGTAGGAGGGTAGGCAGAGGACCAGCATGCACCTGGGTGGGCCGATGGTTTTTTACCAGCACGAAGATAGGCAGCAGGAGCCATGTTTCTTTGTTCTTTTGTTTGCTTGCTCGCAATGGACAAAATAAACCTTTGGAACTAACAATCATGCATGGACATCACCTTCTTTGCCTGCATACACCACACACTCATGGTGCATCAGTGGCATTTTGATTTAGTTTGTTTTAAGTTTAATTTTGTTATTTTTTCTGACAAAATTGCCACTACACCTTTAATTAACAAAAATCATGAATTTTAAATTTGTGAAACAAGTTGTTTATAACAAGTGTGACTAATCTTTAATCATTAAAAAAAGTAGAGCTGATCATTCACTTTTATCTTTTTAACTTTTATTTTTTGAGTCCTGGTGAAGTCATGAGTCACTGGTGTTAAAATCCAGTTGCTTTCTAGATGTCAAAGTTATTTTGTGACTCAAGTCCAAGTCATGTAAAATGAGCCTACAGGTCTGACCTTAACAATAGTTTTTCTAGTTAAGATGCATTATTCTATTTTATATTTTTAATGTATTTATTTGACCATAACCCTCTACCCCTTCCAGTGTTCTATTTTGACCCTTTATGTCTGCATACTCAGTAGATCTTAATCACGACTGTCAGTATATTTCTTTGTTTCTCCATTAGGGGGAGATAAAGGAGCATGCAATTGAACTGTTTTGTTGCTGGGGATTTTTGTCATAATTTTGTTTCCTATGAATAAATTATATACATGATGTGTCACAAATCTGTGCTTTTAACATCCGTTTTTCCAGTTTAAATGTGTTGCTTATGGCCCTAAAGTATTAACAGTCTTTAAATCAGGAGAAAACACCAGGAAGCTCATCAGTCAGGCGATATTTTCTCATGTGAACACCAGATATTTACTGTTTGTCACCTGACGCTTTTTACACTCCAGCATACACATATTGTTAAACTTGATGATGGTTCTGTAATTTGGTTAACAAATTCAGAAGCCAGTGCATCTCTGTGGTTGCTGGTAGTTACTCATGTTTCATCAGGGGGCAGGGCGACAAACAGACTGTAAATCCCTCAGGCAGGTTGGTTCAGCTGCAGCACAATGCAGCTTTACCGGTTTAATTTGAAGAAGCTGACATCTCCATGACAAAGTTAATTTATTTGTAAATGCTGCAATCACAAAAAGCCGTATTTAACAGAGGAAAAAAAAGCATAACTTCATCTAACCAACATTACAAAATGATACAAAATTGGGCACCAGATTTTCCCAAGCCCGCTGTCTGTGCCATTATAAACCAACATTTTTTTTGTAACTTTCTCATAAAAACAAACCAGAGCTGTCCTCACATTAGTGCTGTTACAAAGTCAGTCTTGTTTGCATTGCAGTCCACTTTCTCCTAAATGTTCACAGTCAATGTTGAGCGCTTCTTTGGTTACTTTATTTTGGAGTTTCAGTGATGCCACACAACTTCCTGCAAAAATAAAAAAAGAATAAACATCATTAGTTTGTTGTACACACTCCTGACTCCTCTAGTGTGGTTCTGCTCTGTAATGATTATGCTTCTGAAACAGTGCTGGACTGCTCTTGCTGACCATACACACTCTTATGCTGAAGATCTTACCGTGCTTCCTCCTTGGTTGTATCTACAAAGGCACAAATAGCTTTGTCTCGATCCAAAATCTGTTGTTTCAAGCTCTTAATGTCCTCTTCCGCCTTCTTTTTAGCCACTTCTTGTTCGTCTGAGGAAATGACAGAAGAAACAAATATTATGAATGCTCATATTTAATACACAACAAATGAATGTTTGCTTATCTCAAATTAGTGAGTGAAAACAAGGACAGTGTGGCGCTATGCTGGCTGGTTCAAATCTAGTTCTACTGGTTTCTAAATGTCAGAGTTTAGATAGACGATGCTCTCAGCTGCTCCAAAACCATCTTGTCTTTTAAAAGGAACAGTTCACTCCCAAATAAAAAAAAAATGTTTCCCCTGCTGTAGTGCTACTTATATTACAGACTGTTATTGTGTGAGTTACAGAGGGTTAGAAATATGCAAACTATATTAGGAAGAACATTTTTCCTACATGAAACTGCTCACAACCATAGACTGTATAGTCATGAAAAAAATATTAGACCATTGTTTTCTTCAACTTCTTGTTCATTTTAATGCCTGGTACAACTAAAAGGTGCATTTGTTTGGACAAATACAATGATAACAAAAATAGCTCATAAGGGTTTAATTTAAGAGCTGATAGGGGGCCGTTTTCCATAGTTTTCGTGAAAATAACCAAAATTACCAAGAAAACCATGGATATATTTTATGTATGGGTGTGTGTGTGTGTATATATATATATATATATATATATATATATATATATATATATATATATATATATATATATATATATATATATATATATATATATATATATATATATATATTTTTTTTTTTTTTTTTTTTTTTTTTTTTCTACACACTGTTGTTTTAACTGATCTGGTGTATTAACCTATTAATACAACGATGTAAGGGTCTCTGGGGGAGTGGAATGGGTGTTGGGTTATATAAGAAAATGAAAATATGTCTCTTCGATTGTACTGTTTACTGCAACTGTGAATCAATAAAAAAAATATATTAAAAAAAGAAAAAAAAGAAAACCATGGAAAATGTCTATATCAGCTCTTAAATTAAACTCTTGAGCTATTTCTGTTGTTATCATTATATTTATCCGAATAAGTGTACCTTTAGTTGTACCAGGCATTAAACTGAACAAGAATCTGAAGGAAACAAGGGTGGTCTAATATTTTTTTCCATGACTGTATAAAGATGGACAACACCACAGCTTCCCAAAAGTGAAACAAAACATCAGCCCCTGGTGGCTGGCTGCAGTATTGGTCATAAGTCCATAAGTGTTAGGGCAGAAACATTATACTGCTGATGCACCAGCAGATAGCTACTGGCTCCAAATTATGTCACCAGTGCATGATGCCAACGGCCGTATCCTGCTTCACTTTTGTACAAATTTGGTTCGTCTGAATCATTTTCAGTTCTTTAGGTGCCTTCAGCATAGTTGCTCAGTTACTATGACAAAGTATGCTGGAAAACTAGTTAATTTTGCTTTATGGAACTGAATCAGCTAGACTAAAAGAAATAAGCCAGGCTGATTTGGTAAACACTCTTTATGGAAAAGGCCCCTGGTCCTGATTTCTTGAAAGAGACATTGCTGTTGAGGTTGTAAATGTATTATTTTGTTAAGTTAAGTGCCTTCTATTTCCATTTCATACAAGAGAGGACAGACATTTTTAGCAGCTCAGACCAAAACAATCTAGACCGATTTGGGGGTTAACTGTCCCTTTAAAAGGGCAATAAAGCCTGATTAATTACTATCAGTGTCATCAGTGAGTATAGACACATTATGGTTTGTCACATTCTCTTATCTGGATCACTTTGGAATCGGCCAACATTAGTACAGCAGAAAAAAGTTGCCTTACCTTGGAGTTTTTTAATGGCCTCTCCTGTTTCTGTCTTCTTGTTCTCAGCACTTGCCTAAGAGGTGCACAGGTGAAAGTACTTGTCATCAGGTATGGTAGCTTAATTCATGAAAAAATTAAGGTTTGTTTGTAAAACAAAAGGCAAATTCGGTGTCTGTCAATAAAAGACATCATGCGTATCCTGAAGAGCGACTACTTCCTGAATAGCTCTAATTATGACTGAATATAAAATAAATAACAATCGAGTATTAAACTGCAGGAGTGTCCCTTACCTTTTCCGTGTTACACGACGCCAGATTTTTTTTGAACTCAGCTTCTGAGTTTGTTTTAGTCTTCTTAGTCTCCCACAGCGCATCTACCTTCTTGTTGACGGCCAACACATCTTGCTTAAGCGTTTGAATTTTCCCTTTCGTCTCCACGATGGACTCCTCTTTCCTCTTGACCTCCGCCGCGTTTTCCACCATGCGACTTTTCAGATCACGCAGGTTCATCTCCTGGCGCACGGCCTGGTAAATCATGACAACCATCACGGCCACGCTCAGGCAGACCAAAGCAACCGCGAGCTTCATCGTGTTTGAGGACGAGAAGAAGACTTGGAGGAGGCCGAAGGTGTGGAGACTGCTGCCGGTCACTTGTTTCGCATTACAGGTGTCTCTCCAACCGAGCCGTGCACGCGTGTCTCCTCCAGCTCATTGGCTCCGTGTCACTGCAGTGTTTAACCTGCTCTACCTGTTCAACAGGCTGGGCGTGACTCTCTACCTGTTTCCTCCTCTGATTACTGGCCTATCCTCTAGTAGGTTGGCACGCACTCACACAAACACGGATATGATTGCTTGATATCAAATAATGGTGTCATAGGATCAGTGGTGGACATTCAGATCCCTTACTTAATCATCTGGAGTCTCCAAAAGCACCAAATCATGACTTCTCCATCACATCCAAAACTGCTTATTCCGTCTGATGACTTTTACCCTGCCCAATATATCTATTGTATTGTATTGTTATTAATTCTGTGTATTTTATTGTATTTTATTGCTGTTTCTTTTCTATCCTTTTGTACGGTGTCCTTGAGTGCCAAGAAAGGCACCTCCAAATAAAATGCATTATTATTATTATTATTATTATTACATCCAGACTAGAAAACAAAGCAGCGTGGAGCCCTACTGTAAATTTACCTCTAAAGTTCTGGCTGTAAACTCCATGAGGCCAGTTTCAGTTTGATGATGATATACCAAGTAAAACTGGAGACAAGCTCAACTAGATTTAGTATCAAATGATAGAACTGGATGGAACCCTCTTATATGTTAGATTTGACACCTTTGGTCACATTTGCAACATTTAAAATTCTTTATTGAGCAGGATAGTGTTTTGAAAGTAAAAAAAGATTCAAAATCACATTTTATTTTGGACTAAAGGACTAGAAAAAACACTAAATGACACAAAATGACTAAAAAAAGACACAAAATGACAAAAAAAGACACATAAAAAGACACGAGAAGGAAAAAGACAGAAAATGATT
The DNA here is from genome assembly GCF_030273125.1 of Centropristis striata. Classification (NCBI taxonomy): domain Eukaryota; kingdom Metazoa; phylum Chordata; class Actinopteri; order Perciformes; family Serranidae; genus Centropristis; species Centropristis striata. The sequence goes on from NC_081524.1 coordinate 13,210,429, forward strand.
CAAAAATGGACAAAATAGCCCAAGACTCCATAGAGTTAAGTAAAAGTACTGATACTAATCTGTGAAATTACTCCACTACAAGTAAAAGTCTTGCATTCAAAATTTACTTAAGTAAAAGCACAAACGTATCAGTATCAAAATGTACTTATTTTTATTTTATTTTATTTTATTTATTTATTTTGGTACTTACTACCAAAATATTATTTGGTGGGGGGACTATTATTGAGAAAAGGTTTGCTCTGTTCCATGTAAAAAAATGTCTTGCTGTTTGATCTGCTGTAATTTGCAAACCAAAACTAATAAACACACTCATTAAAAAAAAAAAGTAATCATTATGCAGAATGGCCCCACACAGATTGTTTTATATATTCCAAATTTATTATTAGATTATTTTTATTATTGATGCATTTATGTAAGCGCTTGTAAGCATTTTAACTACTTTATATAGGCTACTGTTATGAGGTTTCATTTGGAGGAAAAAAATGAAAAATTATGTTAAATCTCAACCTGAAAAGTAACTAAAGCTCTCAGCTAAATGTAGTGGAGTAAGAAGTATAAAGGTAAGTAAAATGGAAATACTCAAGCAAAGTACAAGTACCTCAAAATTGTACAGTACTTGAGTAAATGTACTTAGTTCCATTCCACCACTGCACAGGATTCACATTGTTTAAACAACAATATGAATATGTTGCTCTTTTACATTATATCAAGCAATTCTTCAAAGGAAAACAAAATAAATGAAATAAAAAATAAAGTGGATGGCTAAATACATTTACAAAAACAGTCTTTTTGTTCAGTATCAGTAAATTGCTGACCATTTAAATTTTAAAGCTGTGCATAACCATGAACAGAACAAAATAAAAAAAAATGAAAATATGACACTCTGAAAGGAGCCATTTTGCATTATTATGTTTTACTTAAGTACACAATTTAAAAACGTGTACCTGTAGTGTATGGTGAAGGTATACTGCTACTTAAAGGGACACTAGTCCTACTGCAGATACCTCCAACAGTTGACAACCCACATAAAAACAATCTAGATTGATAAATAGCACTGCAGGTAAGAGGGGGAATATGTAGCTTTGATTTTGGGGCTGAACAGTCCCTTTAAGAGAAACATCTGTCTTCCACCACTGGCTCAAAGAGCCGAAAGTTAAAAATGAATATGAGGCTTCTTTTTATGTAACCACATATTCTTAAACAAACCAACCAAAGCAAATACATTGGAAGTGTAAAGTGGCTTTTATTCAGTGAAGCCTGGAAAATAAATAATAAGTAAGTAAATATAGTCGTTCTCCTTGGTTCATAGCATACACACACAGGTTTGTCTGCTTATCTATTAATAGTCACACCTGACCTGTTTATAAGCTAATGGAGTTTGATCAAGGTGTGCAGGACCTACCTGTTTCCTCAGCAGCACACAGGAAGTGGGCGTGTTTCTGCAGACAGACCGGTGAGCGGCTGTTCAGCGCAAATCCAACGCACATCAGCGCAGGTGAGTCAGCCTCTTTGGTTGATTGATTTAATCCGGGAAACGTAAAAAGCTGTAAGCACGGCGACCCGGGGAGCAGGCTGAGCACTGGCCCACATTTATCCAACACCAAGGACGCACAGAAGGCTCATAACTTCCCGGAAAACATGAAGGCGCAGTTCCTGCTACCTCTGACAATTGTCGCGTCTGTCGCTTTAGTCGGCCTCATGAAAATACGGAAAAGGGAAGAAGAAAAAGAGGGCAGACGGGGGAAGTTTCAGGACATCAAGCTGCGGGTGACCTACGATGTGCTGGGAGAGTATCAGAACGAGAAGATAGAGGCGCAGAAGCAGTTGGAGAAGGCCCAAAGTAATATGAAGACGCTGCAGGAAGAAGCGGACGCGCTGCAGGTCAAAGCAGACAAGGCAAAGGGAGACGCGGACATCTGCTGGGGAAGCAAGGTGGGGAGAAACCTACAGATGTAGATGTAGAATGTGGCAGTTTGAAGGGGAACTTGAATGTGAAGGCTTAAAGTAAAATAAAAACATGCAAAAATGATAACTTTTTGAAATGCATACCATTTTTAATAGTCTTTGTAATTTAATCTCACTGTGGGGCACAACTGATTTGATTCCTATATGTACAAGCTATAACACAAAACCTGTTTCACCTGGTTAGTCAGTGAATCAGGTATGCCTGGTGTTTCACCATAGAAGCTGTGACGAAGACAACTAACAGGCCTACAGTCACAAGTTAATACCTTTTTTAAATAGTGTGCTTTGCCCTATATTACTGCATGATATGTAAAAAAAAATAGTTGAAATTGTGTAAACTAGTCTCCTGTACTCGTGTTGATTATGCATATATATCTAAACAGTAAACATTTTAAAATGTCAATAAGGCATGGAAATTTGTTTCTTGTTAAATATATGTGCCTCTGCTTTGATGCAAGCTAGCTCACGAGGAACAGGAAGTATAGCTCTGTGAATTAGGATACAGTTGATGAAGATGAATCCTCAGTGTTTCTCAGAGCATCCAAGGAAAATCCTTAAAAGAATCCTTTCGGGCACAGTATAATGCTGTTAAAAGGTAGAAAAATGTGTGAGGAATAATGTTCTTTAGCCAAGTAATGAGAAGACATGCATTTTATCCTTTGTACTGGATCATGTAACACTGTTCGTGAGCTTGTGCTGTGGGGCTGTATCGAGGTTGAAGATGTGCACTTTGAATGCAGGATGTTAGTCTGTGTAGAGCAAATTTGTCTTGTCTGTCAAACTTGCTGACATTCTCTTTTCCTCGAGCAGAAGACTATTGACGATGAGGTGGCCTCGCAAGAGACAACACTCAATAATCTCAAAGGTAAGTGCCGATTTATGGGCCTCAATGCCAAAAATGTGTAAATGTATGAAATGATTGAGAGGAGGCAAAACAACTCTTCCCTCCAAACGTGCTGTTACAGATGCATTTGAAAGGTTTTTCTCTTTCAGTTGAAATGTGGATCTTGAGGTGATGGTCCTAACCTTGCTGTTATTTTTTTCTCATGTCATATGATAACACCTACAGCTGAACAGGAAAAGGAGAAGATAAGCTGGACGTCAGAATTGGAAACCCTGAAAAAGCAGCTAGAATCACATAGCGCAATATGTGACTTTTTGAAACCGGGATCAGACATTGCAAGGTAGGGTTACTATTTTACTACTGGACTTATTATATAAAATAGTTATTTCTGCACTTCAACATCCATAATGATATCTACTCTATGCATTCACTATATTAACTATTGAACTTTCTCTTAAAGCCAGCTGTGTGGCAAGCCAAAGGCCGCTAACCCAGAAGAACCCAAGGCAGAGGCCGCTAAACCGGACGGACCCAAGGCAGAGGCCCCTAAACCAGACGAACCAAAGGCAGAGGCCCCTAAACCAGATGAACCCAAGGCAGAGGCCCCTAAACCGGAAGAACCAAAGGCAGAGGCCCCTAAACCGGAAGAACCAAAGGCAGAGGCCCCTAAACCGGAAGAACCAAAGGCAGAGGCCCCTAAACCGGAAGAACCAAAGGCAGAGGCCCCTAAACCGGACGAACCAAAGGCAGAGGCCCCTAAACAAGAAGCTAAAGCAGAAGATCCTAAGAAAAGTTGAGCAACTACAACCTGCGTTCTTGAGCACTTTTATCAGTTTAAAAAACAACAACACACTGATAAGCTGCAACCACATTCCAGCAGGTTGCCTTACTGAACTGATTGCTTCACGTGGAGGTAGGAGCCTCAAGTTGGACTGCTTAGATCCCTGGGATGATAATTAATTATTCGTCTGTTGTTTTTATATGCAACTAATTAAGAATGAAGTTACATTTTGATGTGGGCATGCCTCTGTGTTTGTGTTACTATTTGTGTCTATGTTGCTGCAGAATGCTTTTCTTATAAACAGATGGTGCTGGCCAGATATTAGAGTTCACACATTTGATGTTAATATACAGCATTGTAAGAAAAATTGTGTCTTGATAGAGGAGTGATGTATAAAGTTTGACTGCATCTGCCGTGCCATCTAGTCATGTTGCCTGGCACTTTGTTAACTGCTTAGCAGCACAAAGTTTGTCTGCTGTGGTTCAGTTTTAGGTAGATTTATGGTACAAAAGATAAATGCACTTGACAACTGTGAACTACCTTTGTTTAATAAAAGGGCCAGGTATGTATACAGTGACTTGTTAATAATTTATGCACTTTGATGTTTTAAAAAAAAAATCGAATACAGTAGATTGTCATTAATCAACAACATACCTCTCTTAAGTATGTTATTCATACAAGAAGTAGCTCTGGACTTCTAAAGGATTTTTCATACCGATACCCAATTTGATGCATTCTGTCTTTTTGAACCTAAAGGAAAACATTTCTAAACCACTCTTTAGGCTGCATGCAGGTTTAGGGTTGCTTCACGGCTTTCCCAGAATGCTTAGGAACGGCAATATGCAGAAATATCCAAATACTGTCGAAACAGAATTGTTTTTATTGTCAAGTAGTTTTTCACAAACAAGGAATTTGCTGTGGTGTATTGGTGCAATAGACAAGGTACTACATAGCCTATTAATATACATTAAGGAAACAAGAACTTCAAGTAAGGCACAGCAGCATAAATACAAAATGTGAAGAATAGAAAAAGTCGGCATACAAACAATATTTTAAAAATATATGAACAAACATTCATTATCCTTAACTGCTTATCCGCCCTCGGGTCGCGGGGGGCTGGAGCCGATCCCAGCTGCCATTGGGTGAGAGGCTGGTACAATCTGGACAGGTCGCCAGATTATTGCAGGGCCGACACATAGAGATCACGCTCTCATTCACACCTACGGGCCATTTAGAGTCACCTATTTAACCTAAGTGCATGTTTTTGGACTGTGGGAAGAAGCCGGAGTACCTGGAGAGAATCCACGCTGACACGGGGAGAAGATGCAAACTCCACACAGAAGAGCCTCAAGCTGGAATCGAACCGGTGACCCTCTTTCAGTGAGGCAAGAGTACTAACCACTATTCCACCTTGCAGCCCTTATAAACAAACAGTATGTACAAATATGGAGTTATTTAAATAAGGGAAGGAGCTGTGTGCAAACAGGTTGTGCAAGTTCACAGTATTTATAGGGGACGTATCTGAAAATGGCCATTTTACATTTTTCCCTCATTAAAACTTTACAGATATGGGGCGTCCCGGTGGCGGAGCTGGGTTTGAATCCGGCCTGAGCTCCCTTTGCCGCATGTCTTCCCCTCTATCACCTCCTTTCTATCTGTCACTCAATAAAGCAAAAAAATGCCAAAAAAATAATCTTAAAAAAAACAAAAAAACTTTGCAGATGGTTGGTATCAATGTAGTTCTTAAATATTGGTTTATATCTTGAGGCTACATCTTCATGGGGGGGGGGGGGTTACGTCTTCACTTGCACACATCTGTCACCACTGTGAACACACTTTGTCTTTCAGGATTATCACTGGCACCATCAGTATGTCACAATGCTACACACACTCAGTGTTTAGGGTGTGGGACTCAACAGACAATGGTGTGGCGCTGTGACTTATTTAAAAAAAAGCCTGTATCCTGGTTGAGAAGGTAATGATTAATGTGTGCAAACTGCGTGTGCATGAAAAACACACAGTGTCACGGACACAGGAGAGAGAAAACACAACATGGTGCAGTCACTGACCTGATCACAAAAAAATACTGCTTGCCAAAGTAGACTCTCATGGCTCCCTTTAACATCTCCATTTATAGATGTATTGTTTGTTTTAAATTATGTCATGGGAGACATTTGACTGCATGTAAATAGGGATGTGAGGACATATAGGCAAGTCAAACTCTGAACCAGGAAGAGAGAAAAACAAGAGACAAAGCTCCGCACTGTCTGCTTTCATCTTCTGATTCGTGTCTTTAGCTGCTGTACATTTGCTTTTCTGGCCTTTACTTTTGTTATTTCCCCCTCCCTATTAGATAACTCCTCTACCTCCAATGCTGAAAACATAGAAATAAGTATTGAATAATCGTTGTTAACCTTGTCTGCCTTTCTCTTTCTTACTGACCCTGCCTCAGGGGGTGTGTGTGTGTGTGTGTGTGTGTGTGTGTGAGAGAGAGAGAGAGAGAGAGAGAGCACTGACCAATCAGCGAACACAAAACCTTTGTCTGTCTGTCCCTGTAAACTTCACTCTGTTATCCTGGTGAAGCTCTGGCTGTGAAGTTTGTATTCTGGCTATTTCATCTTGAATTTCTGCAGGAGATTTAAATGAAAGTTTTTAACTGTGTACACTGTAAACAATTGTCTTGTAAATTAACAGTAAAGTACTGGCAGCAAGGTTGCCAGTATTCTACTGTTAATTTTAAAGTTCCTCTACTGTTATCTACTTTGCAGTATGTTACTGTGATAAACCACATACTGAATTACAGTAAAATCCTGCATTTCATTGATTTTTTTCAGTAGACTAAAACACAGTATAGTGCTGAAGCGAGTTGCAATATTGTTGCAGTATATAATGCAGTCATTTTTTGTAAATAGAGCGTATTACTGTCTGAAAGCCAATCACTATGAATTAAGCGCTGTCTTCACTGTCACCTCAGTAATTTTAATATACCATAATTTACCAATCTACCATTTAAGTAAAATACAGACATTAAAGAAGGACTTAAAGAAGACATTAAAGAAGGGACTTAGTAGAAAATATCATATATATATATTTATGGGAAACGGCAAGCTACCTACAAATATTGCCCAGAATGCATTGTTTTCTACAGTATAATACAATTTTAATGAAAAACAGTATGTTACTGTCACAATTTGGCTGTTTTCTTACAGCAATTTGTTAGAGTGTAGTATTTTATTATGTATATTTTTTCTTAACGATACAGAACAATCTTGATCAGGAGAAAGTACTATAAATGCACTTCTATTTAGTTATGCTTATGTCTTTTTTAAACTATTTTTGATAGCAGCAAGTGTTCCTGGTAGATAGTTGAACATATTTTCATTATTCTGCAATGTTTTCAACAAATGTTAACAATATAGAGCTATAGATTTTAGCTATTGTATTGCATTTAATTCGGTTGAACAAGTGTTTCTATTATTTTGTCCACCAGCTGAAAGGTTCCAGATTAATTATATTTGATTTAATGAAGCAATTGCTCCACATTTGGTTAATACATATTGGACATGACTGTATCCTGTATACGGGGCTGCATATTCTGATAGATACAATGATTTATATTTGATATTTTGATATTATTTAGATCATGTATTTGTTATGTGATGTATTGGTGTAATGATGTAATCCCCTGTCAATGTAATCAGTCTATTTAAATCAAGAGCAGGAGCCTTTTTCATATTGAAATATATTAAAATTAGAGTCGAACCTGTTCACTGGCATGTATTACACCTTCAATAGTCAAGTCAAGTCAAAGTTTATTTATAGAGCACATTTAAAAACAACCTCTGTTGACCAAAGTGCTGTACAGTTACTAAAAATAGAATAAATCATACACAACTGGGTATAAATAAAAACAATAAAAAGAATAAAATACTAAAAACAGTAAAACAATAAAATAAAATAGAATAAAATAGTAATAAAAACTCAATCCAAAACAGAGTTAGAGATAAAAAAAAGACAAATAAAAGGGTAAAAAAGTAAAAAGAAAGCCAGGGATTCTTGCCTAGCTGGGACTGAACGCCAAGGAGAATAGCAGCTTATAGATAGATAGATAGATAGATAGATAGATAGATAGATAGATAGATAGATAGATAGATAGATAGATAGATAGATAGATAGATAGATAGATAGATAGATTACTTTATTCATCCCCGAAGGGAAATTCGGTTGTCACAGCAGTCCGGTATTCAAGTACAATAAAATACAATAGAATAAAATACTGAGGTAGCATAAATAAAAACAACAATAGAAAAAAACACAGAATAGAACAAGGACACTTAAGAAGTTAAAAAAGAACATCAGTTGGTAGGATGGTTGGCAAGATGATGGTAATTAAACTGGTGATATGATGGTATATAATAATAATAATAGTACAGTATATAATATAATATAATATAATATAATATATATAATATGATATGTAATAATAGATAATAAACAATATAAAAATAAAATGAAAAATATAAATAAAGTAATTTTAAGTAAAATAATATGATATATAATATATAATAATAATAGTAATAATAATAATAAATAAGGCCGGTAAGGCCGGTATAATAATAATAGTAGTATATTACAGTATATAGTAATAATAGTAATGGCAGCAACATATATAATAATAATAATAGTAATAATATTAATAACATAGCAAAGTGTATGTTCTCCGGATTCACCACTGATGTAAATAAATGACTCAGCTGAACTAAAATAGTCAAATTATATATTTTATTTAATTAGATGTTTCAGTGCTGCATCCTTATATAATCAATTAAAGTAAAACTGACACATGATACACAAGCTGAATATAGATTCAAATCTGCATGGAGCCAGGCTCCAACAACAGTATCTGTTCGGCAAAAGTGAAACTATCTTTGACCTGTTCAAACCTTTTAAATGTGAGTGGAAAACCTTTGAAGTTTGGACTCAGTCGGAGTACTATAGAGGGTGTGGCTCGGTCTATAAAAAGATAGCTGAACTATTAAATATAAGTGAATAAAGATAAATTATTTTTAAAACCACATATAGTTGGGGTTTTGAACCATTTTTATTTTTATATTAGCCTGTATTACTTTGCCTCTCAGTGCCCTCCATTTGTTGGAGATTAAAACACTCCCCCCAGGCTCAGTGAGGCAATCAGAGCTCTATCATTCCGCCCCAATAGGCTCACAAGGTCGGCTCCGTACCAGGAGAGGGTAGAGAGACGGCACAGGGGGGACGTTCAGTCTCACTGATGTCATAAACGATTGCTTCTGTTCATTAAATGTGCTGTCTGATCTTAAAACATAGAAAATGTACCATTGTGTTAAAAATAGTCTGTCGCTTGTGACGTTTGATGTTTCTAAATGAAGGAATGACATGAAACAGTCAAACACTGAATCCTTTATCCCAGCTTGGGATAAATAAAGTCTATCTATCTATCTATCTATCTATCTATCTATCTATCTATCTATCTATCTATCTATCTATCTATCTATCTATCTATCTATCTATCTATCTATCTATCTATCTATCTATCTATCTATCATCCATCCATCCATCCATCCATCCATCCATCCATCCATCCATCCATCCATCCATCCATCCATCCATCCATTTATCCATCCATCTATCCATCCATCCATCCATCCATCCATTCATCGTCCGTTCATCCATCCATCCATCCATCCATCGTCCGTTCATCCATCCATCCATCCATCCATCCATCCATCCATCTATCCATCCATTAATCGTCCGTCCATCCATCCATCCATCCATCGTCCGTTCATCCATCCATCCATCCATCCATCCATCCATCCATCCATCCCTCCATCCATCGTCCGTTCATCCATCCATCCATCCATCCATCCATCCATCCATTCATCGTCCGTCCATCCATCCATCCATCCATCCATCCATCCATCCATCCATCGTCCGTTCATCCATCCATCCATCCATCCATCCATACATTCATCGTCCGTCCATCTATCTATCTATCTATCTATCTATCTATCTATCTATCTATCTATCTATCTATCTATCTATCTATCTATCTATCTATCTATCTATCTATCTATACTGTAATTTGGATATTTTCACTCTCACTTATGTCTCTTTATACAGCTGCTTTCTGCTGATTTAAAACAAAAATCCAGACTCACCAGCTGGTAAAAGTGTTGTATTCTTCATTAATCGTCCCATGTGAGAGACGATGTGAAGTCAACATGTGTTCCTCCTCCCTCCAAACACACAGACGGCACCAACACCAGCCGACCTGACAGCCAGAGGTCACCTTCACCGCACTGCATGGTGTTACTGCCCTGAAGTTAACAGCTACTTTCATAAGTGTTTCAACTAACTCTGTTAACTTAAACTCTTAACACTATTTACATGCTTGATGCTGTCATAAGTATCACTTTACTTCGTCTTACTTACTTTGTCACTTTAACTTGTCTAACTAACTCCTTATTTTTATTCTTATTTTATTTTTTATTTCATTTTTGTACTCCTACTACACTAATCCTAGATGTATACATCAATTATTTGATTGAATATTCTTTTTTTATATATTTTACTTTTATTTTTATCTATTTTAAAAAATATATTTTTCTCCCTCCATTTATCTGTTTCTGTCTTCAACCAATCAGTAAAGGCTTTTATGATTATTAATAATTAATATTAAAGCATTAGCAGCAGCACTACTGTATGTATGGCTGGGTAGTTTATGGTTTGTGGGTGTTTTATGCGTTCTGGACGGGTTGATGGCTCAGTTTCGTTGTACTTGTACTTGTTACTCTGTGCAATGACAATAAATGGTTCATTCATTCATTCATTCATTTAATCTATAATAGTAAATTGTTAGTGGGAAGAAAAAAAATGCAATAATTGACCGTGAAATATGATATAAAATAAACATTTTTGATGCAAAGCTGGCAGCACAAAAGGAAAAATATAATAGTATGCATAATGACTATATATATAATAGTTATAATAATAATAATAATAGTAATAATAATAATAATAATAATAATATAAAATAATTATTTCACTTTAAAAAACAAATCTGCAAAGTACATACAAGATCAAACTAAAGATTTTAGACAGTTTTATTTAAAAACTGTTTGGAATCCATACATATGAGGAAAAAGTAAAAAAAAATAGGTTGAATTATACAATATAAATAATAAAAAATGAAAAAAATCTACTCATTCATTTGTGAATAAATGAGATTTATATGAAGAACAATAATTAAAATACAAGTTACTGACACATAATGGAATTAACACATTTTATTTACACGTTTTCGTGATTTCGGCTCTACGCTACACATCAACCCTTTTTTCTTTTCTTTTTGCTTCAATAAAATGGTCAACAAACATTACTTTAGAGCATAATTATAAAAATGAATACACACTAACTGCTTGTAACGAATCCAAGCATGCATCCTTTTTCTAAAGGTAATCCTTTGAGATTTAAGCCAAATGATATATTTGAATTGTTAGCGGAAACATCAGTACCAGGACACAATAGTGACGGTGAAGTGACCGTCATGTCCTCCCTACAGGCAATAACTGAGAGTTATTTGACTTTGCATTTGCGGTCATGTATGTGTGTGTATGTGTATGAGCTCACAGTGGGATGAACATCACATCTATTGATCAGGCTAATGTGGGGAGGAAAGGCTGCAGGCCACAGCAGCTGATCAATATACCCTTTAATTACACGGGGCACTGTGTGTGTGAGTGTCGGTGGTCCCCCCCAAACTCACGGGGTCGTATATATAAATGCTGTCCCACTGAGGAATAGCTCATACACACAGATCATAGCTTACACACACACATTACACAGTTAGTGAACACAGTTAGCACTTTTTTTAAAACTGCACTCAAAGTTATCAAATATTTGACTTGAACCCTCAAGATTTTTTACTGACAGGACACGGAGATGCTGTGTATGGACATGAGTGGTAAGTATCTTTATAGCTGTATTTGCATGTGTTTGTTTACTCTCCTTTTCTTCACACTGTTTCCTATCAACTCTGTCTTTCCTTAGGCCAACAGAGTCACTGATAGTTGATCTTTAAAGGCCAACAGGATCTCTTATACTGGATCTGTTGTAGTGACTTCTTTGTCGTGCCCCTTTCTGCACGACAGGTTCTTCAAGTTTTTGTTCATTGTGTAACACATGTTGTATGCTTTCTATGGTAGTGTCTGTGGCCTACATTCAGTCTGAAACAAGCTGTGCAATGTGTCCAGTTTTTATCTTTGTCACTCCCTTATTTAATCTCCCTGCTTTGTCTCTCCTATCTGCAGCCTCTTCCAGTCTGCGGAGGCTCCGATTGGCTAGAAGCTGTGTGATATGTTTGATATTCGGTTGTTCTTGTGCTTCATCGTGTCAACTAAATATCAGACATATTCCTACAGAGTCTGGCACTGACTTCTGTCCCTCGTCCTACCTCTGATGAAAGACCAATAAAGTGAGATGTTCAGGTGAATGGTTTTGGATGGTAAATTTGTGTATTATCTGTTGCTAAATATATCATTGCAGTTTTCCAGTAAATGTTTTTGTGTGTGTGAACATACAGTATGACTGTTGAGGTGGTTTAAATAAAAAGTAAAACATTAACAAGTCTTTATTAACTATTAAAATACACTTTGTGTTCTGAATAAAAAAGAAAAAACAAACAAACACGTCCCTGAATATTAAGTTTCTCTGTGTACACTCGCTTTCAAACACACATCTGACTCCATTAGCAAACAGGCATTCTTACCCGCACCAAACAGGTTTGTGTCATCAGTTCACAACAATGCCAAACATGATAAATGCCTTTGTCCTAGTAGAGCAAACTTTTCACAGTCTGAGACGCGAAAGCTCAACCACTATGTTTTCTAGAGTTACTATGTTATCTGATCTCAGAGACACTTGGCAATTGAGCCAAGATAACCTAATACTGCTGTTTGACATGACTTCACCACATACAAAAGATGTAAAAATATGTCCGCTCTGAGGCATTTCTTAGTTCCTGAGCAAAATCCCCCTCAAACTAATGTATCTGAACCAAGGTTATAATAGTTTTGGATTTTTCATTAGTTTTAGTTTTAATTTCGTTGTGAATTTGTGTTTTCAAATTCAGTTAGTTTTAGTTAGTTTTTAGAGTGAGTTTTCTAGTTTTAGTTTAGTTTTTATTTTTTGAAAATGCTTTGTTTTAGTTTAGTTTTTATTAGTTTTAGTGTTAGTTTTAGTTTTTTTTGTAATGGGCTATGTGTTGGGTGCAAGATTCAAGAGGTGATAATAAATGTTTCCTTTATTTCCTTTGGTTTATCATCTCAGCCCCGATAAGGTTATTAACTCTTACAGTTCTGGGTGTTTTGAATTTTGTTTCTAGTGTAAACATCCCAGTCTCAGTAAACATATTCACCATGTGTTGCATGTTCAAATAGAAACACTGAATTATGAATGAAAAAACGAAAACTAAGGACATTTTCACTATAATTTTAGTTAGTTTTAGTTAGTTTTGTAACCACACAATACAGTTTCAGTTAGTTATCGTTTTTTTAAAAACTCTAGTTTTTATTTTTATTTCAGTTAACGAAAATGTTTTTTCAATTCTAGTTTTCGTTATTTCGTTAGTTTTCGTTAACTATAATAACTTGATCTGAACTGTCTCTTTAACCAAACAAACACATGTAGAAGATTTGATTTTGATTTGATTTGATTTAAGTTTATTTCGAATATGAAAAACAAATAATAAAATAAAAAAAGAGTCAGACAAAACATTTAACATGACAGAATACATATTCGAAAAGGAGTGAGAAGAAGTAAAACTTATAAACTCCCACCCCCTCTCCTTAAATATGACGAGTTAACATCCTTGTCTAAACATGTCTTGTATTACAAAAACATAAATATAATTTACCTATACAGCAAAATTATACATACATACATACATACACGCGCCCACATTTGGATACATACCCAAACACACGCACACATACATATGAAAGGAGAAGAAACAACAACACAAGGAAAAGAAACAACAACACAAGGAAAAGAAACAACACAAGGAAAAGAAACAACAACACAAGGAAAAGAAACAACAACACAAGGAAAAGAACAACAACACAAAATGACAACCAGTGTAAAAAGATCAAAATAAATAAACAAGATCAAGTTGGGATCTTCTTTTGATGTAGTTGCACCACAATGGAAATAAAACATTTTCTTTTTTTTCCAGCAGGAATGTGCATTAGAATCCTCTGTGCTTTTATCCATGCAGGATATTAATAAATCCTGATGACATAATATTATCTGCAGTGATTCATTACTCTTCACGATCCACATCCTTTTGCATCAGACATTAGGATCTGTATGCTTCAGATACTATTTTTATACTTTAATGAACTGATTTTACGTAGAGGGAACATGCTTTTGGACTTCTGGCAAATGAAACATCCTCCCTCCCAGTTAGTGAATTCTTCAAAGGGCATTTTATTATGTAATAGGCTAGTTAGTTAATAGTTTCTACAGAAGCTTAATAAGATGCACCCTAATGTGCACAAGCCTGTGAGAGCACTGGCTGGAAAATCAGCAGCAGTGATGTGAGAAATAATATCAAATGAGTTACTGTGATGTGATGTTTTGTGATGTGAATGACAGGCCATTAAAGAACATACTTTTATTGCAACCAAAACTATTCTAGCAATCTTACAATTAGGGTGTGGTGCACTGATATGGTGGTGGATATTTTGTCTTGAGGGAAGAATGCACTCAAACAGGACAGAGAGAAAAGAAGTCAGGACAGTGTGTGTGTGTGTGTGTGTGTGTGTGTGTGTGTGTGTGTGTGTGTGTGTGTGTGTGTGTGTGTGTGTTCTTGTACTTCCTACATAGTGAGGACCGGAACACGTTTTTAACCAACAGAGTGAGGACATTTTTGCAAAGTGAGGACATTTTGGCCGGTCCTCACTTCTTTAAAGGCTGTTTTTGGATTTAAGACTTTGTTTTTGGGTAAAGGTTACAAAAAAAAATGATATTATAGTGAAAATGTCCTTCGTTTTCGTCTTTGTCAACTTTTTTCATACATAATGAAGATGGATAAGGCAAAGGAAATAAAGGCAAAATTTACTGTGACCTCTTTTAATCTCCCACCCAACAAATACCCCATTACAAAAACTAAAACTAATAAAAACTAAACTAAAACTAAAGCATTTCAAAAAATAAATACTACACTAAAACTAAAGTGTGTGTGTGTGCGTGTGTGAGTTTTGATGTAAACCTGTGGATCCTGTTGCTTTGTGTCCTTAGCTTAGTTCACTGAGGATATGTTAAGGTTAGAGCAAGCCTCTGGGCAATGAAATCTCCTAAAATTACTTTTACTAATTATTAGAGCATCAGTTCAGGAGGAGACGCAGAGAGCCAAACGAGGGAATAGAAAAACCATTAGGCTGAATGAAAGCAAGAGGAAGAAAAGAAAGGGAAGGTTTTTAAATCATATAGTGGAAACTTTGAAACATAAATACTACACTAAAACTAAAGTGTGTGTGTGTGCGTGTGTGAGTTTTGATGTAAACCTGTGGATCCTGTTGCTTTGTGTCCTTAGCTTAGTTCACTGAGGATATGTTAAGGTTAGAGCAAGCCTCTGGGCAATGAAATCTCCTAAAATTACTCGTACGTCTCTTTTTTAGAGAGAACCATTTTGACTTGAGAGTGAGGACATTTTTGGAAAGTGAGGACATTTTGGCCAGTCTTCACCTTTGGATAGACCTTCAAAAGTACAAAGGCTGTAACTGAACGCTAGATGTTACGTTCAGTAGTGGAAAAAGTAAAGTAAAAGTACTAATACCACACTGTGAAATTACTCCACTACAAATTAAAGTCCTGCATTCAAAACTTGCTTAAGTAAAAGTACAATCGTATCACAGCGGTTAGTATAATATCTTGACTTTGTTTGATTTAATGTTGTGAAAAGTGCTGCACAGTCGGTGTTTTAACAATATTTTTGTGACACATTCAAAACACTTGGTTAAGTTTAGGAAAACAAAGAACAGGGTTTGGGTTAAAAGAACTACTTTTGTACGTATCTACTGGATGCAGTGGCGGAAGTGACGTATTCATATATAGAAGTTTATTCACAAGTTCACTTTAAATAGCAAGTTGACGTTTCGTGTCAAATGTATGAACACCATTGTCCTGGGTCAAAGTACTGTACATAATTGTGTACATAATATTATGTATATCAATCATATCGATTATGTATGTTGTGTACACTATATATATATATATATATATATATATATATATATATATATATATATATATATATATATATATATATATTTACATTTACATTTAGTTATTTAGCAGACGCTTTTATCCAAAGCGACTTACAGGAAGAATATAGTTATAAGATAAGAATATATATATATATATATATATATATATATATATATATATATATATATATATATATATATATATATATATATATATATATATATATATATATATATATATACATATATATATATATATATATAAGGTACATTTGTTTGGACAAATATAACCATAACAGCAAAAATAGCTCATAAGTGTTTGATTTTAGAGCTGATATCTAGCCATTTTACATGGTTTTCTTGATAATAACCAAAATCATTATCAAGAAAACTGGCTAGATAGAGAAAATATGTCTAGATATCAGCTCTAAAATCACTGTATGTGTGTGTGTGTGTGTGTGTGTGTGTGTGTGTGTGTGTACATGAGGTCCACGTGTATGTTATCAGAGGTTCCAGGGTGGTTTATTCAAACAACTTCTAGCACAAAGACACTAAAACCGATCCTCCAACACAAAAATAACGTCCACTCTAACCAAGAAACCCTTAAAGATCACGTCCCTCCCCAATGATGCGTAAAACACACCATGTCAAATAGACTTTTAATAGGAAAATTAAACTTAAGTTCAGTGAATCATGTAAAACCACATTTAGAGACTTTTAATTTGCTTGGTGAGTCATTAACAACATGACATGAAATTGAATCAAGCAATCCAAAAATAATAATAATTATGAGCACGGTCAAAAACTAGTGTGCTCTCCTCGTCTCCATAATCCTAATTAAAACAAAGTAAGCAATTATGACGTTACACACATCTCAGCCAATAAGAAGAGTGCAATTCCTACGAACCAATAGGCATTCCTACAACTTCAATAAAGAACTATGAACTATGAAATACAAATCTGAATTATTTATCAGCTTGTGCAAAATGGCTCTAACACTATATTTTAACAATAAAAGCAGATAACTTTGCCTCAAATGAGCTTTAAGCATTATTTTTATTGGATGTCATGATAAAATACGCACACATGCGTCTGGATGTTGAGCAGGGGTCAAGGGTCACGCTGTGTGTAGGACAAAAGGCCACCGGCTGGTTGTCCTATGGATGGTGTCACCAGTGAGATCTGCTGATAAGGTCAAAAGGCCCCGCTGAGACTAATGTTATCTGAAAGAGTGCACACTGTATACTCTAGGGCAATTTCTGTGAAGCAGCACAAGAGGGAATGACGAACATTGTAATAATAATGCTTGTTTGCGTGTTTGTCTGCATCATATTGTTTGTGTGTGTGCAGATATAGAAGGTAATTAACGTGCATGGGGGTGGCGAGGTGGGGTTGTACAAATAGCAGTGAATAAAATGGAGATAAAGACGTGGTGGTTCAGTATAAATATCTGAGTCCACAGGGAGAGAGAGCATCAGTTCAGGAGGAGACGCAGAGAGCCAAACGAGGGAATAGAAAAACCATTAGGCTGAATGAAAGCAAGAGGAAGAAAAGAAAGGGAAGGTTTTTAAATCATATAGTGGAAACTTTGAAACAGGTAAGGCTAAAAATCTGGTGTTTCTCTCATCTGGTTATTTTGATTTTGGTGATTTTTTTTTAACCTGTGCGCTGCCTCTTTTCAGAAATGGCAGCAGGAGGAGTGATTTTGGCTTTCTTGTTGCTCCTGAGTGCCAGCGTACCATGTTTATCTGTGTATAACAGTGGCGAGTGCTTCTTCAACACTAAAGGTACAGTTTGTGTATGTAAATGTGTTTGTGGATGTACATTTGTGTAACATGTGTACATGTACAGGTAGAAAGTAATTAAATCATGCTTCGGGTACTTTTTCTTCACTATATTTTAGAGAGAATCTATTTAATTTATTTACCCCCATAACATTTATTGGGCCATTATAATTACTATTACTTTGTAAAATCAGATTTTCCCCCAAAATTACAAAATGCACCAGTAAGTACATTTACTCAAGCACTGTATGCAAGTAGAATGTTGCAGTACTTGTTCCATTTAATGTTACTTTATACTACTATCATATAATATGATATAAGTCTGAAATTGGCCATCCTGCAAAATGAGTCCTATTAATTACTTTTATAGTTTTGGAACTTTGCTGCTTTTCAGTATATTTTGATGCTTTTACTTTTATACTTTATTTATACCTTTATTTGAGTTCAAATGCAATTCAGGTCTTATTTATATGATATTGCTACTTTTACTTAAGTAAGAGATCTGAGTACATCTTTCACCACAGTATAATATGTATAGTTATGACAGTATGAATGCTGTATAATTTACCACTACTTTAAATGCTGCTTAATGCATCATTAATAATAAAACTATACCATAATATGTATAAAGATGTACCAATATGAATTCTGCATAATTTGTGACCACATTAAATAGAGGCTACATTTGGACAATAATACAAATTTATATCTAATTCTACAAATTGCTTTATTTTTATGTGTAATTTAATGTATTTAATATAGTTTTATTTGCCCTTTCCAAAGTAAAACCACTGCAGTTTATGTCACAGTAACTATTTATCAAATGTCCAGGGAACTGTGAACACCTGGGACAGGTGTACGGGATCGGAGAGAGCTGGATAACCAGTGACTGTTTGCAGTGTGTCTGCATGGAGCCTTTTGGAGTCGGCTGCTGCGACCAGTGAGTTTGTTTTATATCCATCCTATCTATCTATCTATCTATCTATCTATCTATCTATCTATCTATCTATCTATCTATCTATCTATCTATCTATCTATCTATCTATCTATCTATCTATCTATCTATCTATCTATCTATCTATCTATCTATCTGTATATATACCCACACTACCGGTCAAAAGTTTTAGAACACACCAACTTTTCCAGAATTTAATTGAAAATTATGCAGTTTAATGTCTCAGTGTACTCTGAAATTAATGCACATTTGCAACATTTAAAATTCTTTATTGAGCATGATAGTGTTTTGAAAGTTAAAAAAAAGATTCAAAATCACATTTTATGTTGGACTAAAGGACTAAAAAAGACACAAAATGACAAAAAAAAGACACAAAATGACAAAAAAAGACACCAAAAGACACAAAATGACGAAAAAAAGACACAAAATGACTTACAAAGACATGAAAAGAATTAAAAAATGGACAAAATAGCCCAAGACTCCATAGAGTTAAGTTGTTAACCCATTTCTTGTTCCCTGAAAAAGGCCTACTTGTATAATTCTGAAATGTACATTATTTTTCTGTTTTGGTTAACCTTACCTTTTTTTATTTACCTCTGGCAGTTCACCACTTACCTTCGTACCCTTTCAAGCTGTTCATTTGACTTGAACTGCTTGAATTTCAATAAAAAACTGGAAAAATTGGGGTGTTCTAAAACTTTTGACCGGGAGTGTATATATATATATTTATATATAATATATGCTCTAACTCTGATCTCCCCTGCAGTGGGTCTAAACCTGTGGACTATCCAGATTGGTGCGAGATCATCCGTAAGCCTGACTCCTGTACGAGTGTTGCAGTAATGAGAGTGAATCACAAACTCCCGTGCCTCTGGGGACGAGGCCGCCTCAGAACAGCTGCAGGACAGCCGTGGAAATCTGACAATGATCCTTTATTTTGAGTTCTTTTATTATTTAAAAGAGAGAGAAAAAGAAGCAATATCACAGTGTGAAATGTTGATTTTGGATTCAATAAATAAAGTTTCGTCATGAAGTTTTTGTGAGAGACTTAACTGTGCTGAATTTTAATACAAAATCTGCAAATAACTGCCATTATGTGATTATGTATAATTTTACATTTTAAAATTGTGTTGTAGATGCCAGTTGTTGGTGACTCTGTCTGAATGTCTGGATTTGTTTCTGTTCCATGTTTTAAGATAAAATAAAGATGTGTGTCTAATGTATGTCTGTTTACTGGTTTTGTCAAATGTGTTATTTGTTATTTACCCATTTACAACACTTATTTAATTGTTTTATTTTTATTTTTACATTGAGCAATGTCACACAGAATGGGGAATTTGCCCCCCAAAAGATTATATATATTAAGATAAAATAAGATTATATATAACACTACTTAAACTCACACTACGAGGAATTCAGTAATGACAGTACACAGACATGACACTGAGTCTGCAGGCCAGGGGAATTAAAAAAAATACATCACAATTATTTAAATGTACTAATTTTTAGTAGTTATTAAATTATTCAGAGATCAGGAATTATATCCAGATAATATCAGGAAATTAAACACCTTTCTTTTTAATCCGACTTTTAATTTGTAGTAATGTTATAGCTTTAGTTTTTAAGTGTTGTAATGCTTTTTTTATGCCTAGTGGTTTTTTTTCTTAATTTAATTCAATTTAAATTTTTTATTTTAAGATGTTATCGTTTTATTGTTGTCATTTTAGTTTAATAAACATGTATTTAGATTGTTTATTTGTTTGTTTGTTTGTTGACTCTACCCTTTCCTCTTTAAAATTATCATTTTCACCCTCGTGCAGAGGTCCAGTTAGTGTTAGGGACACCATCGACAAGCCTATTACCATTCTTTCTTCATAAATATACAGTATACAAGATCAGAATTTACATCCAGATAGCATCAGGAAATAAAACACCTTTCTTTTAAAGCTGACTTGTAATTTGTACTAATGTTATAGCTTTAGTGTTTTTAATTTAAAATAAATGTTTTTACATATTTGTTTTATTACTGGTGTTTATTTTATTTACATCAATTGACTCTTATTTAGGTAATATACAACATAAATATACAATATAACCTTAATGACGTGGATTAATTTGAATTTGTAACAGAATCATCAGGTGTAAGTGGCTCCTTTACAAGTGAGTGAAACGAGTTTTATTTTGAAAAGAGAGCAGTGGCGCACAGTTTGTACGTCACACGGTGGCGCGCTGAGGGTCTACTTTGTTGATAATTGGTACAGATGGGCTGCTGCTCTTAAAAAGTTGCCTTTAATTCTGACTTCATAGTGCTCTAAATATATGAAGCGGCAACAAAAGGCATTAAAATGTGGATACTGACCCCCCTGGAGCCTGGAGGTAACTTTATCTGTCGCTGCTAACATTTCAACGCTAGCTTAACACACAGTTAACGGGTCAACGTGTTCATAAAAAAAAAAAAGAGTTCCTAATGACCTTAATGTCAGTTGATATGTTTTTGAACCTAGTAAGTCATGTCATGTAATTATACTGTAGGTTTCATAATGTACAAGTGTGTATGTGGGTTTCGTTTTATGGCAAACATACATTTCGGCACCCTGTTAAAATAATCGCCTAAGTTTTGCAGGAAACACAAAAAACTTCACCAAAAGTGTAACATATGACATTTATTGATCATTTCACTCAAAAAGGATAACAAAGGATGACTATGGGCATAGTAATAACACTGTGTGTAAATGATGTTACTTAAGAGAAATAAATGACTTAGGCAATTTTTTGAACATGCCTTTGTGACTTAAGCAAGATATGGTAACACTTTATTTTGAAGGTGTCTACATAAGAGTCACACAAGCCTGTCAGAAACATGACATGACAAGTATCATGAGCATTAATGTTACTTCAGAGTGTCATTAATGTTCATGACACATCCCATGTCATGTTCATGACATGCTCATGTCACTCTTATGTAGACACCTTAGAGTAAAGTGTTACCAACATTAGTGCCAACAATAAAACACTGATAAACTAAACTGATAACTAAACAATCTCCCTCCAGCTCTTCTTTGCTGGGTTCTTATCTGATGCCTATGAATGTGGCAAATTGTCAAAGAAGTGATGATCTTAAAGTGGTAAAATCATGATCTGATCAACTGAGGATGTAGGCGATTTTACCATAGGTGGCCGGCGTCATGAGGAGATGATTTAGGCAAAAAACAACAACAATTTTGACAAAAAATGACTTAGGCGATTATTTTAACAGTGTGATGATGTGCTGATGAATGTTGCCTAAACAAACAATACCTGTTGTCTATCCACAGGTCACAGTAAAAAATATACAATTAGTTACTTTCATATAATGATAGTAACAACAACAATAAGCAAACAGCCTATTTATCTGATTTACTTTTATCCTATGAACCCTCGAGGACCCTCAGGTCTTCTTGGAGTGGCCTTTTTATAATACCAAAAGTTAGAACAAAAACCCACGATGAGGCGTCGTTTTCTCACTGTGGTCCATGTTTGTGGAACAGCCTCCCTGAAGACCTGAGGGCATCAGAGACGGTTCATATTTTCAAGAGCAAACTTAAGAATTATCACTTTAGTTTGGCTTTTGCTTGAACCATTTTTAAATGTTTTTCTGCTCAGTGATGACTGATCTGACATCTTCTCTTCTATTTATTTATTTTTTGCTATAAGTCTCTCTCTCTCTCTCTCTCTCTCTCTCTCTCTCTATATATATATATATATATACATATATATATATATATATATATATACATATATATATATATATATATATATATATATATATATATATAATTTGATCTTACCTCATTTTTATTTATCTATTAATTTCTAACCTACCTCCAGTGTTTTCTCACTGCTTGACGCTGAGGTGGCGTTTCCTTTTTTTTATTATTTGTCCTTTTTTTCTTTTTTATGTAAAGCACTTTGTGTTACATTTCTCTTGTATGAAAAATGCTATGCAAATAAAGTCTGATTTATTGGATAATAAAAACTGTATTAAGCCCAAAGTGCTTCACAATTTGCGATTAAATGCAAAATACAATTAACAGATAAAAACACAAGATTTTATTTATATCAAGATGCAAAGAGAGAACATAAAGAGTTCTGCACAATGTTTATTCTTTATGAAAAGTGGAACAATATAAAAAACATAAATCAGATTGAGTAAAAAAGGCAATGGAACAGCAGAAAAGTAAAAGGAGTAAAAATGGTGAAGTACAAAAAAAAAAACCTACTCATTTTGCTGACTACTTTAGGTATCCGCATCAGAAAACCATACCGTTAAGAGCTTTGTACGTGAGTAAAAGAGCCTCGCAATCAATTCTCAAGGCTCTTGGGAGCCAGTGTAAGGAGGCTAAAATAACAGTAATGTGCTATCTCTCTTCCTTGTCTTTGTTAAAAATCAGCAAAGTTTTGAACTTGCTGAAGTTTTCCTATCAGCTAGTTTGGTAGCCAAGTAAAGAGTGCATTTCAGTAATCCATATGTATACATTTTATTCTACATTCAGGTGCATGTAGTAGTTGAACATGTATGAAATAGAACATGATTACTCATCTTGCTTTGCCCCAATTGTGTAAAATCACAGGAGGCCAATTAATAAACAACCTAAAAAATAACTAAACATTAAATGGCCATGACTCATTCTTCCTTGGAATCCTTTAGTTCATAAATGAACTGACTTATTAACTTTACTTATTAACAAAATTAACTTGGAACAAGGTTTGATGCTCTATGTATGACAAATAAATCAGATATTTACTGCTTTTAAAAGCTTCAACTGTAATCTAGTTGTAAATTGTTTGGTTACATTTAAAGAGTTACACAACATTAAACGTAGCTGGAGCCTCTTCTGTCATGCAATCATTCAAATGTTGCAGTGGTTCATAGATATAACTATATTTGTGTTTTTTTACAGTAGAAGATCCATAACTTTCCCTCCTGTCATCCACAGGTGAAACCCACTATCTGCTCTCCAGTAAAGAGTTTGTGGTGGGGCGCAAGAACTGTGACATCCTCCTGCCCAGCGACCAGTCCATCAGCAGGGCTCACGCTCACCTCACCACCACTGACCAGGTGAGACAAAGAATTGTTGCACAGCTTACCTTTCATTATCTAATGGGCTGAACTTGTTCAACACAATCTGCAGCACTCACACAGTTCACTGAGCGCAGCATTTGCACTATGTCTTCCATTAAAGGGAAACTGGATGCTTGTGATTATGCACAATAACGCAATCAACATAACTGATATTGTGTTATGCAAAGATATTCAACTGTTAAATCAAGTTTTACTTTTCTTTTGTTTTTCCAACACTATCTTTATTTATTTTCAGACATAATAACACATACATATAACTACTGGGACTCCGAACATATGCCCCAAACCATGTAAAACACAAATAGTAAATATAAATTACAAACAAAAGAAGGAAACTTAAATACTCAATTAAAAATAAAAATAAAATTTAAAAAAAACGACACGATACTACATAAGTAAATAAAAATAAATAATAAAATAATAAATAATAGAAATAAGAGTACAGATGGGGGAGAATAAATACAAAACCAACCATACACTGCATATAAATGTATAAACACGTAAATTAGATACTTTTCTTTTTAGCTGGAATTTATATCAAGAGTTCTGCACCAAAGTTTATTCCTCATGAACAGTGCAACAATATTAAAAATGCATCCGGGTGACAAGAGCTATGACACTATTTACACAAAAGTTGGTCAACTATTTCATGGAAGGTTGTTGGGTTGATCTGTTTTTGTCTTAAATTTCCCCTGCAGTTCCAGAGAAAACCCTCCAGACAGATTAAAGATTCAAATGTTAGTCCATCTTTCGAGAATAAAATATTCACCTCATTTCATCTCAAAAGATAAATATTATGATCAGTCATTAACAGATCAGCCTGTGTACAATGAATTTTCATCGAAATTGCTCAAAGCAATACGGGAACATAATTAACCTGTTGTTCATATGCTGTTTATGTTCCAAACATTATATTACCATGGAAGTCTGTGTGAAACTATCAGTTTGCATTTTAAGTGTTACAGTGCATACAGTTTGAGGTAAACAGCCTCATATTATTGTGAATACTGGCAGGATTATCAAGATATTTATTAGACTATTACATTCAACCCTCCCACAATAGTGTATCAAGTAGATGAGTAGCAATGGTGGAATGTAACTAAGTACATTTACTCAAATGTTGTACTTAAGTACAATTTTGAGGTACTTGTACTTTATTTGAGTATTTCCATTTTTTGTAACTTTATACTTCTACTCCACTACATTTAGAGGCAGATATTGAACTTTTTACTGCACTACATTTAGCTGACCGCTTTAGTTACTTTTAGGTTGAGATTTAACGTAAAAAACATTATAAATTTAAAGTGATTAGATTTTTTTTTATTTTTATTTTTTATAAAACCTCATAACAGTATATTAAAATTAGCCTTTTTTTTTTTTCAAAAAATAAATATTTACCAAATTGAAATGCTGCTTACATAAATACATCAATAAAGATAATAATCCAATAACATATATTGAATATATAAAATAATATGAATGGGTCCATTCTGCATAACGAGTACTTTTACTTTTGATACTTTAAGTACATTTTAATGCTGATACTTTTGTACTTTTACTTAAGTTAGTTTTGAATGCAGAGATTTTACTTGCACTGGAGTAATATCACAGTGTGATATAAGTACTTTTACTGAAGTAAAGGATCTGAATACCTCTTCCACCACTGATGAGTAGTATGATTTCATGTGGAAAATACTTGTCTGTGCGATGGCACTTCTGTACAAAAAAAAATCAAAAATCAAATAGTCTTTATTGTCATTATATAGTTCACTATACAACAAAATTGAAAGTGCCACTGCATAAGGTGCATAGTTATGACAATCATAACACTAAACAACATGAGTAAAAACATTTAAAAAAAGACCGAGCTAAACAAGGACAAAAACAAGAACAAGGACATGTGATGTAATAAATAAGTATAAAAATAAATAAATGGCTACTTAAAATGCTATAATTTATACATGAGGTAAATTGAGTGTTTTGCACATATCAATTGTATTGCACGTGTCCGTTTTATTGCACCTTTTAATTAATTTATCCTGTGTGGGTGTTGAGAGTTCTGAGTGTTAAGAGTTCTGACAGCCCAGGGAAAGAAGCTGTTTTTCATCCTGCTAGTTCTGCATTTAAGGCTTCTGTACCTCCTCCCAGAAGGTGGTGCTATTGTACCAGTGCAGTGTAACTGAAACTGAGGTTGCTTTCACTCTTGTAGCTCGGTTATTCTGGTATCCTGAACCATTAGCACTAACCAGATCCTGACAAAATGTTTGTGTCTAATTATTCCCTTCCTGTCATTGTTATTGCATTACATATTAAATCCAACTCTTCTAACATAGTTGATTTGCATCCGTATGATCAGAATCTGATTATCCCTTGTTTTGTAACAGTCTTATTTTTAGTAATGGCTATGACCTGTTTAGCATGCAGACGAGGATGTGCTCCTCACCATTTGCTCCTACACTTAAAGTTTAATTGATTTTCCAGTCCTGGGATACATTTCCATCCAGGACTTAATTGAAAAAAAGGTTCTCTCTTTGAGCAATGAATAATTGAACACATTTTGTTGCTCTCATGAATTTTATTTCTAGACCCTGACTATAAAAGACACCTCCAAGTACGGCTCATTCGTCAACAACCAGCGCGTCCCAGAGAACACATCAGTGAGCCTGAATTCAGGAGACAATGTAACTTTTGGGGTTTTTCAGAGCAAATACAGGTAAGTCACTGAAACAAGACCTGGTTAGTTAGGTTTTATGTCCCAGAAGAATCATCACAATGTCTGGCATCTTTTAGTTTTAAGCCTCCGAAACCTAAAACCACCAGAAATTATAGTCCGATTTTCAAATTGTCTACTTGAACAAAACGTTTGATGAACACTTCCATCAGTAAAACTAATATCTATGCTAAAATGAGTGATCTCAAAATAACTTTATTCTGCATGTCTCATTTAACATTTAGCCAAAAATGAACCATTAGCACTAACCAGATCCTGGTAAAAAATAAAATTAATAAAAAAATTAATAAAGTAGTCATAAATGACTCAGTTGAGATCAACAGTCATGTGACAAAAAGTCAGAGAAACTTGAGACTGAACTGAAGGCTGTTTACACGGAGTAGAGGGGAAAGGACAAGAGAGGTTGTAAAAATGTAAATAGTTCAATATGTGTAGTATAAAAGATACTGCCACACTATTTTAAGATTCCATCTTATTCCATAGTTTTGTGACGTCAATTATCAAATAATTTTTATAATAAAGTTCTCCCTACGTCTCACCATGATTGTGTTTTTTCCATATAGGTGCATGACCTAAATATTGTAGTGAAAAATAAAGGTGCTAAAGTCACTATAGGCCCCAGTGGGTAAAATATGCAGTAGCAAAAAAAAAAAAGACCTTAAACTGTTTTGGGTTCAGAGGATTAATTGCACTCTCGCTTAATTTTATTTCCCCCAAACTCAGAAAATGCTTATTCTGAATATGATTTTCTATTGCTTTCTGAATCTCCGTCATTGCCCCTTGCACCCTTGTCAGGGTGGAGCATCAGAAGCCGGTGGTGTGTTCGTCGTGTTTGGACAATGACGGCAAGGCGTCGCTCTCTCAGGCCCTGTTGGCTCTGGGTGGGAAGCTGGTCAACAGCTGGACTCAGGACTGCACCCACCTGGCCATGCCCTCTGTTAAAGTCACCATCAAGGTCAGGACCACACTTGTGTATCCTCATCAGCATATGTCCCTTAACATGTTTTTGAATTGCTTCTTTTTTCCCCCCATTAGACTATTTCTGCTCTGCTGTGCTGTCGTCCCATCGTGAAGCCTGAGTTCTTCTCAGAGCTCAGCAAAGCCGCTCAGCAAAAATTACCCCCTCCGAAAGCTGAGAGGTAGATTCCAATCCAATCTTATGTCTACACAATTAAGCTGAGGATAAGCTGAACATGAGAGGCCACACTGGCCTGAACAGTGTCTTACTATCTGTGTTTGTTTTTAAGTTTCATTCCTGAGATCGATGAGCCCAGCTTGAGAAAAGAGGATGTTAACCTTGGAACGATTCCACTTCGTAAACAGCTTTTCACCGGAAAGACCTTCATATTCCTCAGTGCCAAACAAGTATGTCTACTTCTTTCTTTGTTCCACCCTAATGTTGTTGTCATGCTCTGGTATAACAAAACACATGGCAGTGTATATACAGGCTCCACTCAGGAGCGAGCACTCGTTATAGTCTGTGTAACTGCCCATCACTCTGCTTGTTTGTGTGTCATTAGCTTCAGAAATGATGGAAAGTCACATGATCTTGTTTGTCCGTTGAATATCCGTTGCCAAGTGGTCGACACCCTGGAAAATCCTCTGGGAGACTCACTGCTCCTGTGGAGAGTTTTGCATCCAATGATTGTTTTCACAAGAGATTAGATATGTCCGAGGCTAATTATTTAGATTGTAAAATGTAGAATTAATATGACTTCTGACTTTATCTTTCTCACTTTTCCTTCTCTGCCTCAGATAAGTTTGTCCATTAATGCGTTTTCTTTATTTTCATGACTATTTACATTGTAGATTCTCACTGAAGGCATCAAAACTATGAATAAACACATATGGAATTATGTACTTAACAAAAAAGTGTGAAATAACTGAAAACATGTCTTGTATTTTAGATTCCTCAAAGTAACCACCCTTTGCTTACTAGAATATAAGACATGTTTTCAGTTATTTCACACTTTTTTGTTAAGTACATAATTCCACATGTGTTCATTAATAGTTTTGATGAATCTACAATGTCAATAGTCATGAAAATAAAGGAAACGCATTGAATGAGAAGGTGTGTCCAAACTTTTGGCCTGTACTGTAGGTCTGAGGCTAATTATTTAGTTTGTAAAATGTAGAATTAATATGACTTCTGAATGTATCTTTCTCACTTTTCCTTCTCTGCCTCAGATAAGTTTGTCCATTATGATTCA
The DNA here is from genome assembly GCF_030273125.1 of Centropristis striata. NCBI lineage: Eukaryota > Metazoa > Chordata > Actinopteri > Perciformes > Serranidae > Centropristis > Centropristis striata. Next base: position 13,239,123 of record NC_081524.1, read on the forward strand.
CCAGAGCCCAAAGGTTTATTGGAATATTTTTACATAGTGTCATCAGGTTATCTACAAATCTGTGGTAAATTGTAATTATTTTTTTTTTTTAATACTTTATTGCAAGGCTTCTTACTTTCACAAACATAATCAGTCATTTCGTTTTCTTTACAATATTGTACCTTGCATTTTTTCCCCCTTTTTTTCAAGGTATATATTCACAAAGTAAATAACAAAAACATAGGGTAAACAGACAAACATATATACAAGGCAAACTGGTATTCCCCAAATGAGGATCTCCAAAAAAAGAAATAAACAACAAACTAATGACACAAAACAAACAAACAAAAAAATTAATGTAATTAATTACATTTTTTGATGACAAATATATCGACTAACTTACTAACTATAAAGTGCAATCAGAAGAGTGTGATTCTCTGCCAGGTGTGTCTCCCTCTCCTGTTTTTAACAAAAATGAGTTCAATCTCACACAGTTTTCTCACAGACAGGTTAGCAGATAACAAAAATAGAGATTTATAGTGTAGTTGATTAGAATATATCAGGTACTATAACTAATCTGCAGGTTCTCCAGTTCAAAAAGAGATCATTATTTTTTATGGATGTCAGTTTTTGAGCCATGACAAAGGCTCAAATGTGGCCGGCAACAGATTAGGTAAAGCTCCGTCAGATTGCTTTATATGCCTTTGGCTATGTAACTGAATCAGTTGTTCCTACAGGCTGGTTAAGAGGAGTGAGCAGTCAGTGACTGAATAAAACACCAGAGGTCATAAATGTGCACAAAAATATTAGTCTACGAGTCTGGCAGTATGTGAGATAAGAAAAGAGAAATTAGAATATCATAGAAAGTTTATTTTTGTCAGTAATTCAATTAAAAAAATGGAAGTTTTTCTGCATTTTCCAAGCTTGAAATTGCAAGTGTAAATAAGTACAGCAGAATTATAGAATGGAACAAATTATTTTACATTCATTAAATTATTTATTGATCACCTTCAATCAAAATAGCATGAGGGTAAATATTAGCCTGGGTATACCCATACTGCCTTGCGCGCTCGAATTTCATTTCGAACCTCCATCCAGTCTGGCAACCAGGGCCGTTTCTTAGCCCTGTTTTAGGCTCGTAGCGAGATCACCGGCGTTACGGTAGCGGGGCTATTAGCCGTTAGCGGCGCTAATCACCGGCGCTACCGTAACGCCGGTGATCTGGCTACGAGCCGGGGGACAGCGGAGCCCCCAGAGACCTGCAGCAGCTTGTTTATTGCCCATAAAATCAGTGGATGTGTGTGTCTGAAGGACATGAGGGGGAATAAAGCGTGAAAATAAATAATCTTGCAGAAAGCGAGAACTGGAGAAGCAAAGCAGCAAGCAACACTCTCTCACAGACACACACACAACAAACATCCATCTCTGTTGCTCTACTACGTCATCTGGTATAACTGATCTGATTGGCTAAGAGCTACCTACAGACGCTTTGATAGACATTCTAAGCGCCCAATAAACGGCTCTGGAGGATCGTAAACCACACCTCCTCTACGGAGAAATGAACGGCTGGTTTCCAGACCAAATCTCATTTGAGAATAGTCTGGTGTTAGCCAAGCTAGGTAAATATAAGAATGTTATTGTCAGTAGAGACGCGGCCTCTCTCTCTGATCTGCTCGACACATAAACAATCATGGTTGTGTAACTCCTGCTCTTTGCTCTTTGCTCTTTGTTGCCTGCAGCTCCGGCGCCTGACTGCAGCAGTGAGTTTTGGAGGTGGCAGGAGCCAGCAGCTGGAGGAGGGCTCTCTGCCCCGGGACCTGCTGGAGTCTCCACAGAGCTGCGTGATCGACGTTTCGACAGGCAGCACTCAATCTCTGCTTCCTTCCACAGCCACAGAGTGGGCAAACTCTGTCAAGAACATTGTTCAAAGGTGTGAACCAACTCACTTAAAACACTTAAAAGGGCGTGTTTTGGCAATTTCTGTGTCAAAGTGATGTTTTGTGGACACTTTAAAACTCACTCCCTCCTTTTTACGCTGGCACAGAAAAAGCCTCCGAGTCATCACAGAGTCTGAAATCGGTTTGGCTGCCATCTACGCTTCCTGTGACAAGTACTGCAATCCATCCTGTCTAACACCAGACTCAGGTGGGTGACGAGACAGAAAAACACTGATTGCTCTTCTTTTTTCTTGTGTTATCATTTTTCTTTGATTTGTTTCTGTCTTTTGTTTAGAGTCGGCACCAAAAGTGGAGCCCAGAATCCCGAGTGCTTCGCTGTCACAGAGCATGGCGGTGGATGAGACGGTGTTACCTGCAGCATCTCAGAACATCACAGCTTATGCAGTAAACACGGAGCAATCACTGGGGTACCGACAAGAACTCACAAACACGCATCCAATATGTGTGAATGTTGTCCAGACTTTTCTTTATTCTATTTGTTCTGGGAAGTCTGATGTGTGTAATTGTATTTATTCATCAGAACGGCGCTGAGTGAAGTCACAGGGATGACGGCGGTAGGGGAGACGCCCGAGAAGAAGCAGAACCAGACGGCTAGTCAGCTCCGTGGATTCAAACCCGCAGCTCAGAAGATTGAATGCGTCGTGTCTGATACAATGAAATCATCGTTCAACACTGTAGAGAACACAGACTCACAGAGGAAGAAGCCTGAGTCCAAACTGACAGGTAGCTAATCTACCCATCTGCCTTTTTCTAACTTGATTTTTATTTTTTATTTTTATTTAACCTTTATTTAACCAGGGAATATCCCATTGAGATTAAGAACCTCTTTTTCTTTAAGGGAGCCCTGGCCAAGAGGCAGCAAACACAGAACACAGTTACATATTTACATAACATACAGACCTTAAACACATCATGAGAAACAAGTGCATGTTGTAGAATTGGCCTCAATAACTCTTAGTTTGGATTTAAAAGTGCTCAAAGAAACAAATTCAGTTAATTTCCATTCTTTCTGTATCATATTCCAGCATAAGGTGCAGAGTGAACAAATGCCCTTTTACCCAAACCTGTATGAGCAGAAGGGACAGAATAAGATCCTGCATTTCTCACAGTAATTAAGCTGCAAATGTACGAAGGCAGCAGTCCCAATACTGCCTTATAAATGAAAGTAAACCAATGACTAGCCCTTGGAGTGGCCAGAGCAGGCCATCCTACCCCTGAGTATCATTCACAATGGTGAGTGGACATCTAACAGATAAACAGGATCAATCATTCTAAGACATTTAGCAGCTGATTATAACAATTAAAGTCTGGGACATACAGATACAAATCCAACGCTACTGCTCTGTTGCTTCTTTGATTTAACATCTGTGTATGACTGATTGGATTTTACTGTGTAAAAAACATGAAGCGTGACTATATCAGCTGGTCATTTGTCCTTGGGGGCAGCTGTGGCTCAGTTGGTAGAGCAAGATTTTTTTCTTTTTGGCAAGATACTGAATCGCAAATTGCTCCCGATGCTGTGTTCAACGCTGTGTGAATGAATTCCTAATGGTGGCAGGGGGCACCATGCAGGGTAGTCTGGGCCACCAGTATGAATGTGTCTAAATGGATGAATAAGCACTGTAGTGGTTAAAGCACTTTGAGTGTTCTAGAAAAGCTCTACAAGTGCAGTCCATTTTACCATTTACTTGTAAGATAAGTTAACCCTCTATGGTACGGTGTTGCCCCATTTTTGGCCTGTCAAATTTCTACAATGCATGTTTTTGAGTGATGCAATACTTTAAAAAAGAGGGAAGAGTATAGGGAACCAATAGCAATGCTTTAATTTGTCACATGACCTCCAGGAGGCCATATTGAAACCTTTTTTTGCAGACTTTTTCCAAAGGAAAAAGCTTTGCCACAAAAAAGCACTCAAAACATAATTTCCTGGCCCTTTTCCATCTGGACAAAGATATATTGCCACTCCAGACAAGAAACTGGTTAAAAAGGTTCCTTTTCTGATGTTTTTAAATTTAACATGTTTTGTATTGTACCCTGTTGAAGCTACTGAATCTTTTACACATTTTTATTAAATAAATTATGTTAAAATTGAAAAAAAAAATCCCTTTTTCACTTGTGCACTGTTATGTTACAATGTTGCCTACGGCAACAAACCCCAAAAACTTCCCAAAAAAAGAATTATGAAATGTCTTCAGATTATGTATATTTTGTTTATTTTAAGACAAAAAAACACTCCAAACATTTTTTTCCCTAACTGGCATCATAATGCGTACCATAGAGGGTTAAGATATTCCTTTATTAGTCCCACAACAGGGACATTTCCAGTGTTACAGCAGAGAAATGTACAGCAAAAATAGAAAGAAGCATCAATAAAATAGCAAGAAATAGAAACAAGCAAGAAATATAAAAGTATTAACAGTAGCAATTGCTCACAGAAAGTCATTTTAGCAACAGAGTTCAACATTAGTAAATTCTTAATACATCATTTGTTGTGCTGTGACAAGTTATATAACCATACTGATCAGGAAAAAAAGTGTTTAATATGAATGAATTGTCTCTGCCCCGTAAATGCAAAAATGGATGACATGTTTCATCTTCCCTCAACTTCACAAAGTGCCAAACAGGCTCTGCCACCTTACACTGGTGCTGTCATTCGGAGCCAGCACATCAGTGATCGCCTGGTGGAGCCGCGGCATTAAAGTCTCACCCATACTCCGCCCGACCAGTACAGCTGTCAATCATGACGTTACACATGTCGTGGCAATTCTGGCAAATTGCACTAAGTTAATGGGTGAGCTGGCCAAAAACAAAGCACTCAATACTCTGTTCAGCAAGATTTATTAGCACATTTGTATTCCATACACCGCAAAATCCCGAATGGCTCTTTCACAATACAACAAAGTCCCGTACACCGCTCGACTTATGTCTGTTGATTCTTTAGTAAGCCTCAATGTGGCCCTATCTTCCTGCCCTAAACATCACATCAGGACAGAGCCCACTGGTCAACACATTCCCCTCAGTCATGGTGTTACAATTGTTAAGTTCACAGAGTCAGTTCCCACAATGCCTTGTGTCTTGAATACCAAGTAGGTCGCCGCCTACTTCCCACCATGTGGGAACTGTCCCACCATGCAGGAAACACCAAATTTCCTTCACACACACCACACATCATTTCATCACAAATTAAAGCCAAGGTTATCATAAAATGGCTCAACAAACAGTGTGATAAGAGCAACCAAAAAATAACAGAAACCAGCTCACTGTAAGCGGATTGGACTCATGACTAATATTTTAGCCAGCCACCAGGGGGCAATCGTGAGGTTTTCGCTTCACTTTTGGGGAGTTGCCAGGTCATCCATCTTTGTATACAGTCTATGATCCCTTGTGTCTCATTTTAATCATGTAGATACTAATCTAGTGTTTTAGATTTGTGTGTCCTTACAATGTTTGCGAGCCTTATTTGTCAGATCAAATTATCTTTTAAACCTATTTAAGAGTGGCCTTTTCAAACATATAGTTTGACATTGCGTGAAATATGTTTATTCCGTAACTTTTGAGATATAACATGTTAATGAGTGAGCCTCAGGAGTGCTGGTTGGTGTATTTTGTTCCTTTTGGATAGAGCTAGGCTACCTGTTTGCCATGTTTCCAATCTTTATGGTAAATTAAGCTAGCACACTGCAGGAGAAGTGGACAGAGTGGTATTAGTCTTCTTATCAAATTTTTAGAGAATCTACAAACTTTTCCTTAAATGCACTCATGATTGGAGCTTATTCCTTTAATACTGTAAGCAGTCATTCAATGTTTTTGCAGTTTCAGGTGCAGGCAACAGGTCCCAGCCATCGTTTCCCAGGAACAATAGTGGTACAAAGACTTTCTACCAGAAACAATCTCCTCAGAAACAAAAAAACTCTCCACAGGCGTCCCCACAGAAACAATCCACTCTGACCAGTTTCTTTCAAGCGGTCAACAAGAAAAGGTAAATGTCTGATCCTTTACACAGGTTTAGTTCCTGGACAACTTGCATAGCCAGTGACAGAAACATACCTTCGACTGGTGACAATATAAGCTGAAAATCTGTTTTAATCTCTTCATTTCATCCTGTGATCAAGGCCGATGGAGGACGAGCTCTCTGCTGTCACGTCGGAGCCAAAACGGCCTGTACTGGAATCATCCTTCAGCATGCAGGCACCAAACACGCCAGCCACGGTTAAAGAAACGTCCTCACGTTCACACAGAGTCTCTGCAGCTTCACCACTGGGGTCAGCAGCTGATCTGTTCGAGGCTCAGTCAGACACGGTCTCCAACACTGTCCAGGAGGAGCCACGGAGTAGAAAGAGGAAGGAGATGGAGGAAGAGATACCGATGGATGAGCTGGAGTCTCTTATGTCTGAGGATATCGACTTTGACGAGCCAACCCCAAGTTACAAAAGCCAGCCGGCACAGCTTAAAATTAGCAGTACAACTGAACAGAAACAAGGTTTGAATAGTGTAGAGGCTTCTAGCAAGAGGCAGCGGGTCCACCAAGAAAATGCAGAGAACCAGAGGCCACAGGTGGGCCTGGAAAAAGCATCAGGTTCCTTTAAGAACCAGAACTTTGACCGGCCCATTGTCTCCATCAAGACAGAGCCTTTAGAATACAGGACAACTAACCACGAGTCCAGCAAACCGCCACCGGTGTCGTCTGCCAGTAAAAGTAAAAAAAACCTCGAGCCTTTTGAAGATGATGAGGAGGGTTTCATTGAGGTGAGGATTTATTCTTATCGTTCTTTTGTTCAGGAAGTAATTTAGAGAAAATTTAATAAAAAGTAACCTCACTTCTCAGTTTTACTGCACTTTTTTATTATCTTTTTGTTCCTGCAGGATTTAGAACTACTCAAAGCTGAAATGAGCCAGCCGAAAGAAGAGACTAAGACCTCTCTGAAACCAGTTACAGTCAAGCAGGAGGTCCAAGTAAGTCCTGTGAAAAGCTTTGAATATGCTCAATTTTCTAGCTGTGCCTTGATGCTTTATTAAATAGCTTTCAGTTCCTAGGAAGCACTGGATGCATCAAACCCAGTAAACACATCCACGACTTCCTGTGGCTGCAATCAATCTCGGAGCATCAACTCAAATTTCAGTGTTTAATGGCCTCCAAGAACTATTAAGAGTGTTTATCTGATGTATTTATTGTGCTGTGTTGACAATTAAATCACCCATGTGCAGTGTATTCTATAACCAAATTTAAAACGTACAAACCAGACAGTTAAGGAGCTTATGTTTATGGTTCAGTTTGTTAGTTTATTGCTTTATTTTGATTTTCTTTTGATAGGATTATAGAAAAACTACTGGCTGGATTTTCATGACACTTACTGGAAGGTTTCAGCATGAGTCAAAGTAGAACCCATTACGTTTTGGAGCAGATGGGAACCACAGGGGAGATACATTATTATTTTCCACTTTTTGAGATAGGGCACGGCTTGGCAGAATAAATCCAATATATAGATATTATATTTAAATAGTGACAAAACAAACAATGCAACTACAGTCATGGAAAAAATAATGAGACCTTGTTTTCTTAATTTTCTTGTTAATTGTAATGCCTGGTACAACTAAAGGTAATTTTGTTTCAACAAATATAATAATAAAAACCAAAATAGCTCATGAGAGTTAAATTAATAGCTGATATCTAGACATTTTCCATGGTTTTCTTGATAATAACCAAAATCATTATCAAGAAAACCATGGAAAATGGCTAGATATCAGCTCTTAATTTAAACTCTTATGAGCTATTTTTGTTGTTCTCATTATATTTGTTCAAACAAATGAACCTTTAGTTGTACCAGGCATTAAAATGAACAAGAAATTGAAGAAAACAAGGACGGTCTAATCATTTATTCATGACTATAGTAATCGTCCCAGGGTAGCTTACACATGTAGTTGCTCAAACTTCACACGGAAAGCAGTTGTTGTTGTTCTGTTGTGTTATAAGTTGTTTTCTATGTGCAAATTTAAATTTGATTCTGTAAACATGTTTTCTTTAGTGCCCCAGTATGTGAAATATTTCCAATTTAAAAGTACATAATAAATGCACAGCAGAGATGATTTGGGTTCAGCTGGGCACAACAGTATTTTATTTTTTATTTTTTTATTTTTTTACAGTTTTGGGAATATATCCAGACATGTATACATTAGTATACAGTAGGGCTGGGCGATATGGACCAAAAGTCATATCCCGATATATTTAGGCTGAATATCGATATACGATATATATCCCAATATTTTTATGGCAAAGTAAGAGCAAATGTTCAGTCAAAGTCAAAGCCAAATATGACATGTCATAAGTAGTTTTTTGGAAACCGTTTATTTAAGTGAACATAAATACTGTATAACAACAGGAGTACCTTTACAAAAAATCAAAGCTTCATAAAGTGCACATTTAAATAAAAAAATATCTTAAAAAAAATAGCCTATGAAATAAAATAGGCCAATCTCTTAACGAAATAAATTTATTTATATGAGAAAAGAAGAACGAACATTAGAAAAGAACTAAATATGACAAACCCTAGTAAGGGCAGCATTTATATAAGAAAAAAAAGAAAAAACAAAAGAAAAAAAATGTAACTATATCGATCAATGTGATATGGTCTAATTCCATATCGCATTTAAAAATATATTGATATATCGCCCAGCCCTCGTATACAGTAGTGGTTGTGTGTGCAGGTTCGCATATTATTGAAAACTGGGCTATTGGCCGTGGCAGAAGACTGTTGTTCCTTCTAGTTTCTAGTAAAAAAAAGACTCCAGCCAATGGATAGTTACCAGATTTATTAAGTCTCAAATATTCATATTGGTATTGGCCTTGTTAATCCAGTATTTGTCAGCTGCAGGGCATTAAGAACCATTCAGGATTCACAGAAGATACTGTCTAAACTGCCTGAACACCATGTTATTTAAATCAGGTCAGTGCTCTGTACCCTGTGCTGAAAAAATTATTAACTGTCCAAAAGTTGACTTACCAATGTGCTGTTTTGCAGGAGTCGAATATTGATGAAGACCTTCCTAAAAAGCTGGTGTTGGTGGAGTTTAGGTCTCTCACTGTGACCGCTCCCCCCAAAACCAAACCACAGAGGATGCAGAACGGCTGCGCAAAGAACTTCAAACGTTTCCGCAAGGTCGGACTATTTCAGCTTACACAGCAAAAACACACAGAGTAGAGGCTCATTTGAAATTTAGAAACAGCCTTAAAATAAATTACATAACTCCCAACAGGCTCCATCATGTTGCATTCAGTTTAAGTTTTAAGTCCACTAATTATATACAAATAACACCTTTTTGAGTGACACCAATTACATTTCTATCAGATCCTATTTAAAGAGGAAAAATAAATCCTCATCCATGAGTTGGATGTAAAAAAACTAATTTTTTCCCCCCTTCTGAGCAAACTAGTGAGCGATCCCTTTTTCTTCATAAAATTATTTATAAGACACTGATCCAATTTTAAATTTCAGATTTTAGCCCATAAGAAACCAGACCCAGTAATCCTTAAAGGTAAATTATGGGGGGTATACCACAGACCAAGTGGACCACAAAGAACACATTTATGATGTTTAAAAAAAAAAATAAAATACTACCCCTAAATGTCAAAGATCTGTGATGTGACATAAACGTTACATTGGGCGTTTATGGTATTTATGTTTATGATATTTCTTATTTTTAAATTAATAAACTAGACACATTTTCTGCTTACAGAGACACACATTTTCCTTTTTTCTCTGCATCTCCACAACATATATCATAATTGTGACTTTAATAGTGCAGTTAGACAACAATTTCCATTTCAGATTTGTTTTTAAGTAACAAAATAATAATAAATCATTAATAAATAAATATAAATAACACTGCCTCATTGGACGGCTTCTTAACCCATTGAAGCCTGGAAAGCGGATACGTTGTTTTGTAGTATTTGTATAAGCTCTCAAATACTTTTTGAATTTCATTTCTATCTGCTACAGAGGCTGAAAAATCTATTATTTAGTAGAAGAGTTGACACTTCTGTTGAATTTCCAGAAAAACTTCAGGTTCTACGGGCTGATTTTAAAATCGCCCAGAGGTTTTACAGGAAGTTTTAGGCGTCAATGGGTTAACAAGCTACTGTAGCTGTAGAACACTGACAAACACACTTATGTACTTGAGAAAACATACATGAACATTACTAGAACATTTAAAATGTTTGTGACACCCGTGTCACCGTGGGTTCTTATGGGTTAAGAGATGATTCTGTATTCCCTGATAAAAAAAAAACCTTGTCTCCAGTAATGAGATACATAAATTATGGTCAAAATTAACTTTAATGCCCACGGCAACACACAAAATTTAATTCCAACAAAGTTTTCCTCATGTTCAGAATCTTTTTTTCATATAAATGTCCTTGTGTGCGTGTGACAGATCTCCATACCAGGTGCAGAGGACTCAGCCCACATCATCAGAGGGTCTGATCTACTGGTTCACAACAGGGGCAAAAACACCGATCTGGATGAATGGCTGAAAGATGCAGCTGAGGTACTATTGTCACTCTGCCCCTCTTATCTGTCTGTGATCTGTCTGAGCCTGCCATTCATCATTTGAGCCTGTGTTTGTTTCAGGAGGAGCGTCAGAGCAGGCGGGACGAGAGTGCTGGAGATGACCTCTTTAGGTGAGAAACTGGGATTTAAACTGTGTTAGCCCCTTAATTTAACCCTCCTATAAAACGGTGTCAGGTTCCTGGTGTGATAAGAAAAATCAAACCTTTTAATCTTGCCTCAGTTTTGTCATTTGGTCTATATTTACAATATATTACAATATATTTACAATTTTGGTCTATATTTATAGTGTCGCAATATCTGATTTTCACAATACGATTATCACGGACAAAAGAGAACATGATAACTACACTACTGGTCAAAAGTTTTAGAACACACCAACTTTTCCAGAATTTAATTGAAAATTATGCAGTTTAATGTCTCAGTGTACTCTGAAATGAATGCACATTTGCAACATTTAAAATTCTTTATTGAGCATGATAGTGTTTTGAAAGTAAAAAAAAGAAAAAATCGCATTTTATGTTGGACTAAAGGACTAAAAAAAGACACAAAATGACCAAAAAAAGACACAAAATGACTTACAAAGACATGAAAAGAATTAAAAAATGGACAAAATAGCCCAAGACTCCATAGAGTTAAGTTGTTAACCCATTTCTTGTTCCCTGAAAAAGGCCTACTTGTATAATTCTGAAATGTACATTATTTTTCAGTTTTGGTTAACCTTACCTTTTTTTATTTACCTCTGGCAGTTCACCACTTACCTTTGTACCCTTTCAAGCTGTTCATTTGACTTGAACTGCTTGAATTTCAATAAAAAACTGGAAAAATTGGGGTGCTCTAAAACTTTTGACCGGTAGTGTGTATCATTGCAGTATCTATAGAAAACTTAATTACACTCCAAATACGTGTCCAAATACGAAGTGTAGGGATGTGTAGTGTGATTCTATAAAGAAAAGCTAATAAAAAGAACAATAACACTTATAGTGATAGTGAAAAAGCCACCAGATGAACTGATAAACAAAATATCCATGAGGCCTAACATCTGCTATCAATACAATACAATTTACACAATATTAGCATGTGTATTATGAGCCAAATATATTGTTTTTTAAATATCATGGTTTTTCGTCAATACCGGCATATCACAACAGCCCTATTTAAGATCGCCCTGCTTCTTATTTACTGTCTTTTTCATTACCCGTGTCTTGAAAAAGGACTTTAAGAGAGAAAACACCAACAGGGCAGCAGCTTGATATGTTATCAGTTAACGAAAGCATCAAAGTAATTATAATGTAGAAAGAAAGGATTTGAATAAAAAGTAATTCCAGAAATAATAAATACTTCAAAAACTATTTGTTTTTGAGAAAAATAATAATAATTAAATTAAAAAATAATAATAATTTAAAAAATAAAAATTAAAAAAAATAATTAAAAAAAAGAAAAGGAAAATAATAGTAATAAAAAATAACATTATTATACAAAAAAAAAAAAATATTTGGTAACACTTTACAATAACCATCATTTATAAATGGTAAACAGATAGTTTATTAATGTTTAATCATCATTTATAAACCGTATATAGGCCATTTAGAATGAAAAATACATAATTTATTAATGTTTAACTAACTAAATCATTTATAAATGGCAAATAGATGGTATATTAATGTAAGTTTATAGTTACTTTACCAATAACAAACAATTAAATTATAATTAATAATTTATTGACAGTTTCAGTTGCACTCATTTTAACACCATATTAAGTATGTTAATGATTTTGAAATTATTCATATACCTTTAAGAAATTGGTTGAAAACATTTAAAGATTAAATATGTATAGCACTTTGTAAATGGTTAATAATTGGTTTATAAACCATCTATAAACATTATTTAGTTGGTTATTGTAAAGTGTTACCAACTATTTTATTTTAAAAAATCTGAGGTCCTGTTATCACCTCCTTCACCAATGATGCAACAGAAACATCTGTTAAAACAATTCCAGAATTATCATCTAATAGCATAAATTGCTGTCTAAATTACAAAACAAAACATTATTGTGGGTTAAACTGAGAAACAGTCAGTGTTAAAGTTATTCTGTTATTTTAGTTTAATGTATTGATTGTTTTGATGCTTTTACATCGAGCCTGTTAGCTTCAGTTTTAACAAACTCGTGTCTGTTTGCCCGGTTAACATGGTTCATTTGGGCTGGTGTGAAAGTTGTGCGGACCTCAGAACCAAACCAAGGTTATAATAGTTTTGGATTTTTCATTAGTTTTAGTTTTAATTTCGTTGTGAATTTTTGTTTTCAAATTCAGTTAGTTTTAGTTAGTTTTTAGAGTCAGTTTTCTAGTTTTAGTTTAGTTTTTATTTTTTGAAAATGCTTAGTTTCAGTTTAGTTTTTATTAGTTTTAGTGTTAGTTTTAGTTTTTTTGTAATGGGCTATGTGTTGGGTGCCAGATTCAAAGAGGTCATAATAAATGTTTCCTTTATTTCCTTTGGTTTATCATCTCAGCCCCAATAAGGTTATTAACTCTTACAGTTCTGGGTGTTTTGTATTTTGGTTGGAGTGTAAACATCCCAGTCTCAGTAAACATATTTACTAATGTGTTCCTGCATGTTGAAATAGAAACACTGAATTATGAATAAAAAAAAGTTGACAAAGACGAAAACTAAGGACATTTTCACCATAATTTTAGTTAGTTTTAGTTAGTTTTGTAACCACACAATACAGTTTCAGTTAGTTATCGTTTTTGAAAAAACTCTTGTTTTTATTTTTATTTCAGTTAACGAAAATGTTTTTTCAATTCTAGTTTTCGTTATTTTGTTAGTTTTCGTTAACTATAATAACCTTGCTCAGAACCAAACCAAGACCGATTGAAAATGAACTGGCTTTGGTGCAGTTTGTTTGTGGTGCGAAAACAAATGAACCAACCACATGATTTAATGAGAGCACATATTTCAGCATGAGTTTAAAAGCTAAACTACTAATAAATCCATCTGCTGATTGTGAAATCTGTTCAGAAAGAGATCTTATAGTTAATCTGAATAAGGCCACGTATTAAATCAATTTATGCAAATCTCTTGATAACCACAGTAACATGTTTGCACGTCAGCTCAGGTATTTTTTCAGATTAATATATCAAAAGCTGAACTCTTGATACTCTTGACTGTGAACTGTGTCCAACAGTAAAAAGCCCTGAATCTTTACTTTACAAGAAACCTTTTCGTCCTGTCTTTACCTGTAAGTCATTAGTTACAAAAGTCTAATAACACTAAAAATGATTACAATCATTCATTTATTTTGTGAGCTCGGTTTGACCCCCAAAAAACATAATTATTAAACATTTGACGCATTAAAGTGCCACATATACTTTTGTCAGTCACCATTTATTTCGTTTACATCGTGAGGCCGGATGTTGCAGGATGTAAATTGAAATTTTAAATTTTATTTAGAACATGCAAAAGGAAAAGATTATCATACAAACATGGAGACAAAAAAAAAGAAAAAAGAGGAAAAAGTAAATTCCATATAAATAATAAAACACTGCTTGAATCAGTCTACATATCTGAAAAGGAGAAAAAATTATTTATTTATTAAATTATGAAATCCTACCCCTTCTCCCTCAGATATTACTATTGCAGTCAAAATATATGGCTTAATGTAGTATTTACATATTTAAATTGTGAAAAGAAAATAGGAAGATAGATAAGATAAAAAAGAAACTCTCCAATCAGCGAGTTACCTGTCAATGTCTTTAACTTTATATTTGTTCCTCTTTGTGTTTGGTTTTATAAAAGTTTCCCTTTTTGTCTCTTTGTTGGCTGCACTCTTTCTGATTTAGACCACATCAGAGGCTGGAAAGAGCTGCAATACTTTCCACTGGTTGTTTCTCTTGAACACTGACATTTGGGTGAAACCTTTAATCTACACAGCGTCTCTTGTGCACATATTATAGTGAGAGTGGTAAAAATCCTTAAAAAAGATTCAGTCTGCACAGCCTCGGCCATTATAATCAGGTGCAGACATTATATAATTAACTGAGAATTATGGATATGGGGCCTCAGTGGCTTTATTTTAACCAATCGGAACCGGAGTCATTCTTTCGTCACAGCGGTTGCCACGGTAACAGAAGTGATGTAAGCTGGCGCTGCCGTGTTTTCTTTGACTAAGCAGAAAAGAGACAGTCTGAGATTGATTTTGTGCGTGCGTGTATGTGTGTGTGTGTGTGTGTCAAGGCTGAGCTGTTTGATCACTGAGTCATGCTCAGTCAGTCATGCGTATCCGGGGAACAGACTCTGCTGCTAAGAAAACACTCCGGTATTTTTTTGGTGGGCCTGAACGAAGTTTCCAGACGTGGTTTATAGGAAGCCTGTTTGCTTTAACCTGTTCAAACACTGTCCTGGTTTTACAGCGCTTAATTTGGGCTGTTTGTTCAAAATGCCTCTAAGGACATTGAGGAATGACCCATGAGGAATGTTAAAAGCCCATCCTGACATGGACCGACCTGTGAGATAACATCTTTTCTGTGTGTCTGTGTGTGTGTTTAGGTACAACCCCACCAAACTAACCAGGAGAAGATAAAATGCCTTCATGTTGACGTCCTGCAGAGGGAACTTATGTATGGAAGTACGTCAAACTCCACCAACACCGTAAACCAAGGACTCCAGAAATAATTTGATAACTCCTTGCATCATTATTTCCACTATAACAGCTTCATAACTGCTAAAATTATCAGATTAATTGTCGGTGTGATTTTTGTATTGCTGTTCTTTCTGGTCTGTCTGTCTATAAATGTCTAATTGAGCCACTGACAGCAAGAAATGTAACAAAACAGTCTCATGTTCAGAGATTTTTCTCAAAGTTTTATTCGTCAATAATAAAAAATGCGGCATACAAAACATTAGAAACTCTTCAATTGTACAAGAGAGCATTAAAACTCTACATGCTGAAAGCAGCTTTTCCTTCGTTGTGAAGTTAAGACCAAATGTGTTCCCTGGTTTTAGCTGAACTTAAGAGGGATTCAAGTTGACGTTTCTTAAATGGTCTAATGAGCCTGCAGGCACTTTTACAGATCTGAAACTGTTCAGATGAGTCGTCATCATGCCAAAACATTTATTGGCCTTTCTGTGCAGGTGGCTGAAGCCCACCTGTTCATTCTTGGTCGAGGCAAGTGCCACTTATGAGTTGAGAGTTGGTTCTGCATTCAGCAGAAGAAGGAAGAAGGACACTGGCCTTTACACAGTTATTTTTCCCTAGATTGCAATTTTTTTTATTACTTTGTGATTAAAGTAAAATTTCTTCTTGTAAGTTGCTTTCTAAAATCCATACAAACCTGCACTAAAATGTAAAGTATATGGATGGACACGCAATAAACCTGTCGCTGCTTCATTAAGCAAGCAGATTGCTCTTTGAGTTAAAAGCGGTGGACACCTGGCTCATGTTTTTATCTTGCCTTTAAGTCAATTCAACACAATTACTAGAGTTTTCTCCACTTTTGAGTCACCCTGTCTCTGCTGTCCTTCAACTACTCTTCTCACGTCTGTCCTTGTAGCACTTTTCTGTCTTCTGCTCACAGCAGCTGCTGCTAGGCAATGGTTCATGCCTGCATGCATATATTTTATATTCATATCAAAACAATATTCAGAAGTCAGTGAAAAAAAGCATTAAGGAATAATTCAGCTGAAAATCAATATTTAACACAAGTAACAACATTTTCACTCGTTAACTTTTATATGATAACCAAAACTCATACAGTAAGATGTTAAACTACTAACTTTGTTAGTGGAAAAAGTACTGTGACTACAGTAACGTGTTATTTTAGTAATGCATTGCCCCCAACACTGACTCTGACTACCATATTGTATTGAAGGGGGACAGAAGAAAAACCTCCCTACACAGGAATCAAAGTGTCACATCACAATAAACAAACCATGAGCGTGTGCGTGACAACACACACAAAAAAAATATGCATATGGCAACACACTCTGGCAAACGGTGTTTAGATGACTGAAAGGAAGAGAACTATTGTCGACATGAGGAATAGATTGCTACGGTCTCTGCTCACAACATGTCTGAACTGTTATTTGACACTTAAAACAATGTTGGCTGTTTGCTGTGAAGCGGTATTAAAAATGGAAGAAGAATTTTATATATACACTCATGTAGAGATGGGCAATATGAAAAAAACAAAACCGATCATGTGATATGGGAAATGAGTTGGTGTCACTCAATAGTTACAGGAGAAGTCTGACGTGGCAATTTTTATGTCGTGTTAAGGAAACAAAGTTGTGCACCATGTTTCACAATATTAAAAGAAACATGATATGTCAATAAGTAATTGACATATTGCCCATTCGTGCATGTAGATCAAATAGATCTAAGATGGAGCGTAGATGTTAGCTTTTACAGGGATAGCCACAACATGCTAAAAATGGCATTAAGCAACTATCAAAATATAAAGAGGAGGTTAAGATTTAGTTTACTAAAAATATAAATTTAGATGATTTAGAAGGTATGTAAAAATGTTGCTTTTCTAATTTTTCTATATAAAAAGCCTGTTATACTGGTTAAGTGTTGTTTTTGTTGTGTTAGGATAAGTGGATTGTGAAGGCAACAATTGTATTACTTTTTCACTGTATTCCAGTCATGATGTAATTGGCAATTGTTAAGTTAAAGGACCATACTGGCGTTTCTTGTCTTATTTATTTTATCACTCCAGATTGTGGGGCAACACAATTTAAAGCATGGGTTAATTTGATGATAACTTACCAGGTCAGAATTTAAAACTGGCTGCCAAACGGGAGAGTATTAGCATTCTTTCTGGAATATAAAATAAAGCAAACATTATCGTCCGTGAAAAAGACTATTTGTATTTGGTAGTCTCTACTGCCTTTACATTGACTGCTGTTCTAAATGTAAATCTAAACAAAAATAGAAACTATAATTTCACTGTTCACTGGAGTACCCATTATTTTGTATGGGAAAATTAAAAAAAATTAAAAAACAGCAGAATGATCCTTTAATGACCATATCTTTTGCCAGGATTCTTGAATCCAAACAGTAGAATTGGCAATGGGTGTCCAAGAATACATTCAGATCTGCAAGTTATGTTATTTGCATAGAAAACCGTTCAGTAGCAATATAACCAAAGCAATGGGTCAGATTTATTAAAGTTGTCTGACTTTTTTTAAGCATATGGCTCCAACTACCTACAATAGCAGCTAAACAAATAATCATCTTAAGTATAAAAAATAAAAGTAAAAATAAAAAATAGCAGGCTCCGAATAATCAGTACCATTAATACCCCTTTTCCATTGACATGGAACGATTTCCGTTCCAGTTTGCCTCCTCACTTTGAATCATATTTCGATCAAAAATAAATTGCTTCAGAAACAAAAAATTGTAGGGTTTCCTTGACCTGAAGTGTAAACCATGACGTAATCAGTAGGCCTGTCATGATCTACAGGTTGGAAACAGACAATTGAGTCTTGCACATTATAGTCTTCTACGTCTTGTTATGGTTATGGTTAATGGTTTGTCCATGCTAGTTTTTGGGATCCAAACAAAAATCTGTTATAACAGAACAAAATGTCCCTGGTAATTAATATGATCATGCTACTCCTGTTTACTTCTGTTGTGCATGTGCAATGGCTCCACCCAATACGGGTGGAAACACGGGTTCACTGGCTAGATAGCATGGAGGTTCAAGGAATCCTAAACGGAACCAGTTGCAGAACCAGAGCTATTTTGGGGAAAAGGGGGTTTAAGATTGCTTAGCCATGAACTTGTTGGGTTAAATGTTCTGAGATACATACTTCTGTGCATCCACTTTTGCAAACTATCACCATTTCAGGTTCTATAAATTGAGCGTTCAGATGATCGTACCTTTGGAAGCGGGGCCAAAGATTGCTCTGCGAGTTTCTGTCACTTACAGACTATAGCTATAAGTTGCATGAAGAATGAGCACAGTG
This sequence comes from Centropristis striata, assembly GCF_030273125.1. NCBI lineage: Eukaryota > Metazoa > Chordata > Actinopteri > Perciformes > Serranidae > Centropristis > Centropristis striata. Next base: position 13,257,589 of record NC_081524.1, read on the forward strand.
GCTTCTGCTTTTGAGCATACAAAGCTAAAGTAAGACTTAAAGTGTGATACGACAGCAATAAAACTGTTGTTTGTAAATTATAGAAAGACACATGGTGAACAAATAAATAACCCTGATGAAAATAAGGTCCCATTCAGTTATGAGGTTACAGATTGACTAGAAAACATTGGCACATAGTAGCTTGGACTTCTGGGGACTTCTTATGAAGTCAGACAAGACTCTTGAAAGCTGTCTTTTGTTTCTTTAGAAACTGATTAGTTTACATCCATTGTCTTTTTGGTCTCAGAAAGTTGTAAAAATGACTTCGCTTTGATGAAAAAACACTGCCTAAGTGATTAAAACATATGAAAGCTCCTGTTTCCCCTTCACCTTCTACACCAGTTGGTAAGAGCAATTGAACTCCCTACAACCAACATGTTCTGCTCTTTTCTACATCATGATTTCAAATGAAGTTATTTCCTCCATTGCTGATGAGCTTTCCTTTCTTCTTGAGTCTCTTCAGCAGACATGAGGCAATGCCTAAAGCGCCACCCTTCAAAAAGCGAACAAAGTTGTCTCCCACCAATGGGCCCATGGCAAACAGACCTGGCTCCCTGGTACACTCAAAGGTGTAGGGGTGGATGTCAATGGGGTTCTGCGTGCAGGAGATGGGTTTTGTAGGATCTTGACCCAGGTACTGGCCCTGCCCCTTTAAGAAAAACAAGTTTGGGTTTGTCCCAATCAGCACTAGGACCATGGAGATCTTGAATGCCTTGAGGGAATTGTTCCCCTGCAGCAAACACTTCATGTCAGACTGGAAGGACACCACGCAGTGCTCGGGGAAACTGGTGTAGTCAGGAAACAGGCTGACGCCGGCATTTCCAGCCATGTTACCTGCAGCAAGTTGCGGCTTTGGGCACATCTTGGCACATACTGAGGAGGCAATACTTACTGCCTGGGGTCTGTTTGAAGCAGAGGAGGGAGCCACGTTTGTGTAGGTCTGAGAGCACATCATGTTGTAGACTTTGTGGTACTCTGGGTACAGGGTCTTGGGCAGCTGTTTGAAGATGAGGTCTGGGTCGTTTACGCTCTTACGAAAGACATGCAGCACTCTGATGTTGCTGTTACAAGCACACAGAACTGCATCTGCAGCACTTAAACCGGCACCTACGATTAAAACCGGATCAGAGTTCATATCCAGTTTTCTCCGGCTTACAGCCAAACCCAGATCTGAGATGCTGTGGAATACAAACGGTAGGTCCTCCCCCTCTGCACCTAATCGAACCGGTGAATCGGACGCACCAGTGGCCAGAACTACATTCTCAGCAAACAGGGAGAAGGGGACATGAGTGTCGTTCTGCACCTGCTGGTATCCCCTTACCTCCCAGAGAGCCCCCCCTCCTCCTTTGTTTAGACTCTCAACTCCCTCAAAGCCTTCATTCCCACCATCTCCCACCCCTCCATCTCCTTGATCAGTGAGCCCATTCTCCAGAGCTTCTTCCTCGTGCCCCCGGCAGAGTTTCTGGACAGAGGTCACGTAGGTATTGTCAACAAAGTTCTTTTGGAGGCCCTTTAGCTTCACATAGTTACGGTAATAGGATGAGATCTCCTCTGGGGTGGCTCTGTCACTGGTTACATCCCTAGAGAGATAAGAGAGGTGATGAGGAAAGAGGTAGCACAGAATTAAACCAAGACCATAGCCATGTCTTCGTTGTCAGCCTCTCTCAGTACCTGCGTTTCCCGTTGGTCAAGTCCCTGTAGTTGACCCCGGGAAGCTCCATCCAGATGCCAAGACTAATTGTCAGCATGGAGCCTTCCATTGCCTGAGGACAGAAGAGAAGGCCAGAGGAGGAAACGGTGTCAGAGATCAAAACAATTGACAGAAGATATGGATAGTTGCAAGAGTGTGGAAGACTAAACCTTGTATCTTACATGCCAAGCACCTCCGGGTGTTGCCCTACCCAGCACCAGATGTGGGATGTGTTGCTGCTTTTCTCTCCTCCACTGAAGGACAGGGGGGAACTCGTAGCCAAAATCAGCATTTGGGTGCAGAAGTGTGTCAAAGAGCACAGCCACAGGGTTCCTTGACCTCCCCTCAAGACCTTCACTCAGATATTCCAGATCCTGCAAAGAAACGAAAAATCCATATCATGATATACCCAAGTGACTGTAATCATGTGAAGGTGTGCAAAGAATTCAGTGGGGTTTTTTTTTTACCTGTTCGGTGATGGATAGGTGCTTGGTCTCCTGCAGTTTCCTGTATAGTATCGGGTTTGGGTGGACAGTTGCTGTATCTAGGTAGGGCTTGTATCCACTCAGCAGGTAGGACAGACAAATACCTGATGGGCCGTTGCCTAAAAACAAACACACATTTTTCACTCAACATTATGGCACACGTTAGATTTAGAAAGAAGATTTTGTGTGCAGCATTTGGGTAAATAAGTAATAATTTGACACTGTTGAAAATGAAGAGTTTAAGGGCAAAATGCTTACCTATGATGACCACGGGTACAGTGGTTGGGTGATCTTGTGGCAGAGTGGTCTCTTCCAGAAGAGGCATGGCTGCAGCCTGGGCCAGAGCCGGCACTGAGGGAGAACGATAGAAATGAGAAGAAAGTTCCCGACATTTCTGTAGCCGTCCATGTGATACTCTACAAAAACCAGAGGCCCGATTGTGCTATGTCCCCCCCCCCCACTGCTTCCATGTTTCTGGGTCAGATTATTTGAACAGGTTCAAACCGGCTTGCTGTCTTTGTGTCTGCCAATGTTGTTGTTGTCTCATGTTAGCTTAGATCCTGTCTCCATCCACCATCATCAGCTGACTCGCACACACACTGAACAGGGGGAAAGAAAACGTTATTCATCCTGTTATTGTGCTTCCACACACAGCCATGACCCTCCCTGTCTGTCTGGGGCTTCACACACGTGGAAACACCCCGCCACAACACAACGTGCCCCGAGCTTTTCTCTTTGCCGTCCCGCCAACGTCCACACACCCCCTGTCCTATCAAACACGGCCTGCGGCGAGGCTAGCCTCTGTTAACCCCGGTGCCGCTTCTCAAACAAAAGGGAGTTCTAATCAGATTTATGTAGGCTTGGGTCTGTTGTGAAACGTTGCTGTTGAGCATGCGTAATGTGTGTTTGTGTGTTACACGACAGTGCTATTGTGTGCCCGCCGGGCAGCAAATCCCCCCTGATCACTCCTCCGAGTGGGCCCTAATCCCACTGGGCCTGTTTATGTCTTTACCGCCCCTTTCAACAACAGTAGGGTGAGAATGTGGTCCTGGCATGCTGACAGAGCTCCTCCTCCTCTCATACCCACCCACCACCACCACACACACACTCACGGTCTGTCCCGCCAAAACATTACCAACTAGCCACACCAAACAGTGCCCACTTGCCCCAGTTTCATACTAACCAAAACACTGACCACACCAACCTTTGTCTTACATCCCCAAACTCTGGCTCACATCCCTTCCAGCTCCCATGTCTCCCGGCTGCCAATTCAGTCCGCCTCATTTCACGTGCACCCCGCCCTCCCTCCCTCCCTGTCTGACCTGTGTCTGTAACCAGTTGTCTTTGGTCGTTGGCTTGTTTACCCTTTTCATTCAAAGCACTGGGATTCCACACATTGCCTGCCCTGTTTGGTGAATGTCGTGCCCCCAGTTGGCAAGCTGATACTGGTATTTCCATGCCACTGGTCAATTTGACAAACCCCACAGTGTTTCATAACAGTTTTTGTTTTTTTGCCTGAACTTTCACTTTGCACACCTTTAATTCACCAAAAAGGTCCTCTTACTATAAGTGGATTTCAGGGGTTCCCATCTAATCCATGAAAAATCTATTCCGATTTCATATTAGCCTATTATTTGTCAGCATTTTCCACCAATAAACAGTATGGTGACATTATGAATCCCAAAACGTTCTCAAATGAAAGGTCAATTAAATATTTTTTTTAGCTTTCATCTGCACTTTTTATCTTAATCAAAGAGTGGAACAAGATTATTGAAGCTATAAATATAATATTTACTCACAGCACTTTGTACTTATGTAGCGTGTTTAGGTTATTATTTAGTCCTTGGAACATGCAGATCTCATCTCTGCATCAAGTGCACTCGACAGATGTAAATACCACATGATGCAACAACAGCTCTACTGTTGTTGCATCATCTTCTTTCAGAATGCAATTTTATACTTTGTAGATAATGGTGATTATGAGTGTTACCATTCTGGTAATCCAAAATTTAATTAGACTTAAGATTTTAGTCTCATGAATCTGTTAAATTTGCGATGTGGCTTTTGATTCTGATAATTAAAATTGAAAGCTCATTTTGGCCATTTTTTAAAATTTAGAATAGAAATCATGACACCCCTAATGGTGACAAATGTAGGAGTAAATAATGAGCATAAATCTGTTTGCTGTCATTAATGCATTTTTATCATCATTATCATTTTACATTTAATGAAATCATTTAATACCAACGTAAAAAACAGTCACATATCACCCAAACTGCTTTACCTGAGATGAAAACACAATGCATCCACAGCTAAAATGTGATATTAATAGAAATGTTGACTTCATTGTTGTGGTTTTTGGTTTGTTGCACTGGCTTCCTGCCCTTTCATGCGCCTACATGTGAGCGTTATGCAGCATGTGTGGACAGTGTGGAGAGGACGGACCATACTTTTCTAGAACACTGTACTGAGTATTGTGGGCTGCAGGCCTGTATGGAAAACAAATAAAACTTAATGTTACACTTATAATATTGAATGGGTTCAATACAACAAAAAAAGCAACAACAAAAAAAAAGCTTTTTTGCTGTTAATTTGGACACCATGCTTGAAAATATGAATGCGTTTAAATCAAGGTTGCTCTTTCATGTCACTTAATACAGGCTTTGTTTGAAAGGTGTGTTTGATTTTCACAGGCCTCCAACTACAGTCTCATCTCTGCAACTTGGGCTAATTTGCACAGAGCATCCTGTAGGTCAGTTACAGAATTAGGTTAATCTAAAACCAGCACTAGATTTATATATGGATATTTATGGATGTGGTGTGTGTGTGTGCGTGTGTGTGTGTGTGTGTGTGTGTGTGTGTGTGTGTGGATGTTGCAGCAGCAGCAGCACAAGCGACTGGAGGAACTGAGTGATGTAGCAGTCTGTTACACCATCAAACACATCATCCTCATGGCTCAAACCTCCCACTATACACTCCTGACTCCGAGCAGCGGTGCTTGCAGCCTGCATCCAATAAGGAGCACATGCGACACGCGGCTATGTCACCATCATTGCATAATTTAGGTCAAACACACACTCACGGGCATCCGCAACACTCGGCCAAGGACAGCATCTCTTACCGCGCTGTGATGGTGTATGTATCCGTGTCCCAGTCGCGTCCTCTTATCACGACCCACGGTTGCGTTTCTAACCGTATAAATAGGCAGGCACCGGTGGGAGGACCTATCCGGACCTGTCCGAGCTCTTGCACGAGATAATAAGCCAACCTCTCTCTTCGTCATCACACACGCACACAGAGAGAGAGAGAGACACACACACACACACACACACACACACACACACACACACACACACACACAGAGAGAGAGAGAGACCCACACACACACACACACACACACACACACACACACACACTTACCTCCGTGCAGTTAAATCCGAGCAGACCTGGTTTATGCAGGTCTGACCAACCTGTAAATGTCGCCTGAGAGGTAGATCTTGTCTGTGTCTTGATGGAAGCGGTGTGTGTGTGTGTGTGTGTGTGAGAGAGAGAGAGAGAGAGAGAGAGAGCGTGAGAGACAGACAGAAAGAAAGAAACCGGGTCCTGCGTTTGCTTTTGTCGTCACATGCGCATCTCACTCTGCACCGGCAGGCGTGCGCACGTTGACGGAGACAGAAGAGAGCCGGAAGATCAGAGCATCTCTCAGCATCCTCACAGCGCTGCCGACACTGCTGCTCACCCAGTGGGCTTTAAGTGCACACTTATATTTAAGAAATTCTTTGCTCAAATCGCATAAATGCCCGGGACAATCTTGTTTCTGCCCAGATTTTAATGTTTCACACCCCACAATATAAGTGTTGGGACTGATAACAAAAACTAGAACATTTCTAAAGAAATTTTGGTAACGCTTTATAATAAGGTCCTTAATAACCATTAATTAACAAGTAATAAGTTCTCGCTTTAGATCCGGTAGTTGCAAAAAGCATAGTTAAATTATAGTTAACTTATAATAGATTAGCAATAAAGTGTATTTTAATATCAATAAGCAAACAAAATAAGATCAATAAAGGCATGGCAGACATAATGGGTGGGTCATGGGTGTTTGTAATGCCATTATTAACACTTATATAAGCTTATAAACACACAATAATGTTAATAAGCATCTTGTAAGGACTTACAAGGGCCTTATTACTTGTTAATGAATGGTTATTACAAGGACCTTAATATAAAGCGTTACCGAAATTTTGAGTGGCCCATGACTCTCACCTGTACATTATTGGCACTGAAACTTTCAGTTTCTGTTCATATGACAGAACAGATAGGCTGTTGAAAATGTACCACTTACAGAAATTTTGTGAAAGGGCGTAAGAAATTAACTGCATTTCCTCCAGAAAGTGCGGTCTGGATGAACTGTTTTCAAAATGGAAAAGAGGAGGACGTCATGTAAGATAATAAAGCAGGTGTTGCTGTGTGCGTGTCTGTCTGAAACTAGTGTGTAACTCGTCAGTTAGTGTTTAAAACTCGTCAGTTTGTGTGTTAAACTGCTCAGTAGTTGACCGGGGAAAAAACACGGAACAAATAAGAATAAATAGGATTAAGATAAGTGGATCTCTTTCAAGCACACTCAATTAGAATATTAAAAATAAGATCCTTTATTGATTTAGTACTTTTCGGTTTTTAAGTGTCAAAAACAATGGCAGACAGACATAATAAAAACATTTGAACATTGAGCACAGTACAGAAGCATACATCTTTTAAGTTCAATAAATGAATTGCATTAAAGAGATAACTGAGTTGTTGTTTTTTGTTGTTTTTTTGTTGTTGCAATTGTTTCAATAATTATCTAAAAAATATTTTTGTGTGAAAACATTTCTCAGAATTCTGAAAACAATATAAGAACAAAAAAGTAAGTAAGTATAAATGTGTATAAAGTTGAATTAAGGCCACATGTTATTTTTTTATGAAGAGATTTAAAAAGAGTATTGGGATCTCACCAGTCTGATTTCCTCACAGACACACGGTTGATCCAGAGTGTTGGGGAACCCTTGATTTAACATCATATTAATGGGTTTGCTGTTTTCAGAAGTTTCTGGTAGTGAGACAAAAGCTGAAAAAATGTTCTAGGGGTGGCACTAGAGAAAAGGCTGTCCAAATCTTAAGACTTCATCCTCTAGAGAGCATGAATGTGATTTCCTTCATGTAAGCAGAAGATTTACCCTGTTGCTGGCGCTACCTTTTCTTTTTAACTCACTTTTTATTCAACACAGACCTTCTTACACTACCTTCTTAAACAGCCCTATTTGTGGCCTTCAGTACAGAAACGAGCAAAAAGACATGTATAAGTACATCAACAACACAGTAAAAATAAAAAGCAATAAAATAAATTGTTGTTTTTTTTAAAAGAGAGAGAAAACTATGGTTCTGGCATTGTTTGTATCAATGGTGCACATCTATCAGCAAACATGTCCATTATCAGCTGTAATCTTGCTGTGATTTTTTCCATGATATAGACTTTTTTTTTACCCTGTCTCTCCATTGTACTATGCTTGGGGGATCTGGCTTCAGCCAGGCGGCTGTTACTGTCTTTTTGGCTATTAAAAGCAGAATCCTCAAATAGGAAATCTATCCTCGATCTGTCATGTTCTCAGAAGTTATACCCAAATATAAACAGTGCTGGGTCTACAGGTGAGTTATTGCCCAAGAACTGCTAACCTCACCCTGAACATCCTCCCAAAACTCCCAAAATATGTGTGTGAAGTCCCTGATTAATCCACAACCTCTCCAACACAGTTCAGATGTATCACTTTATTTTGAAGTAATAACTGGAGTGGTAAAATACAGCATCTTCACTTTCCAGTCAAACTCCCTTCACATTGGGCTGGCACTACCTTTTCATGTTGTATAGTATTGGTAAAGGAGACTTTTTAGAGAGAGGTCAGAGAGTCATCCTTTGAGGACATTTCTAATTTTAAGTCTCACTCTGGCCCAGTGTGTTGGAATAACAGACCATCAACAAATATTGCTATCCTCAGGCTAAAAACTATCAGAATTATAATCAACTGTATTTAAAAAAATGCACCTGTTTTGAAAAGTTACCAGCCTATTAAATGTCAGTTATTACCAGCATCATTATAGTATATGGGTCAGAGACTGCCTGCTCCACCTAATTTATTTAAAGAAAATATGTTAAAGTTTCATTTTAATTTTGATTAGGGGCCTAAACTGCATGCTTAGATTTATCGGGGAAAACAGTATTGTAAAAAAAGAAGCTACATGTTTAGTAAAATAGATCATGGTTTGGATTAGATACATTTGATTACTGAAAGTACACATATTTAAGTGATATAAAAATGAGTTAAGTTACTTTTCCTTTCTCACTTTTAGTTTTCTACAGGATGCAAATGTGCGTGGAAATTCTATGTTTAATGACCCATCTACTTCCTCCTTTGATCCCTTAATAACAACAACAACTAGAGGTGACCCCTTCTAACCTGCACCTGTGAGGCTGAAAACTTTTGATATTGCTGATTGAATTGTGTGATAACATCCAAAATGTTGACTAAAATGTAGCTGTATGCTTTGTCATTGAACATCAAATGTAAAAGACATAATGTGTTGCAAAATGGCAGGAATATCTTACAATGTAATGCAGTCAAATATATTGTTGTCTACATACGTTTTTGTGTTTCGCAGCAAATATTTTCATACACTAGGCCTACATTTGTTGTTGACTCCACCCACTGCATTAGCCAGCTAATTGTCCATTACAGGAAATACTTTGTCACCCTAAAATTGCTATAGTGGCTGCAATGTTATTGCAGCATGAAACGCTGGCTGGTTTCACAGAAATAAGGTTAACAGCTCATCTAACTTCAATTGTTTGGCCTATTTAAAGTGTTTTTCTATCAAAGTGATGTTTGTCATGTGTACACCCCAAAGGGAAACTTACAATTAAGTTTAATCTTGTATCCAGTCACTTTCTGTATTTTATTAATGTGATTTGTTTTTAATACTAGTGAAGTCTGTTCAGGGAGAAAAGCACCAAGTCATTTTGATACACATTCCACCACGAAATGACTTTTTAGTCTTTTTTTTGGGGGGGGGGACTTTAAGTCAAATTTCATATTTCATAATGGGCTAAAAGAATAAAAAATATTATTTAAAAAATCATACAAAATATTAGGTTGAGTGAATGTGTAATTTATTGTGCGATCAAGCATTAGTATTCATGAACTAACGTTATTTCTGTATCAGCATGGGCCTCATGTTTTTATTTAATAAATAAAAAAAGTTCAGTTCCAATCAGCTGTCACTCAGCCCCGCGGAGTCCCGCCCCTTTGGGTCATTATCCAATGAGCTGAGAGAAACCCACTGCTTCCGGTCCTCCATACAAACGCATGTCAACTAGCCGCTAGCTTAGACAACTACACTAAAAGTGGCAATAAACGCCACTGAAAATGGTTCAGTTAAGTAGACTCTGCCTCCGGAAAGTAAGTACTGTAGCGGACATACTTTTGATATCTTTATAACTTATCAACAGTGACTGTTTACTTACAAATGTAACGATGACATTGGCTGACAAGCTAACTGTTAGCTAGCTGTGGGACAGGATCTTGATCTCAAAACATCAACATTGACTAATTTGAGGTGTGTGATTCTTTTGCTAGAATTTACCCCATTCCCAGTGTTTAATCTTTGTATAATGCTATTCATCTGTGACTGAACAATATAGGTATTAACTAGTGTTAATATTTGCACCTTAGTTCATAGTTTTATATGATATTAAATGCGTAATAGATATATTTTGGGGCAGGTAAACTACTTTTTGGGCCTGGAAATAGACTTATGACAGCTGTTATGGCATCGTCTCTTACGGTACTTGGATATATTTTGAATCTCATGCCATCAATATCTCTTTTATGCCTTCTGCAGTATGGAAACTTTGTGGATAACCTCCGCCTGTACGTCTGCGGAGGCAGCGGGGGAATGGGTCTACCCCGCCTCGGGGGGCAGGGAGGAAACGGGGGAGATGTTTGGGTGGTGGCTTCGAAGAACATGAACCTCAAGAAATTCAAGGAAAAGTACCCCAAAAAACGTTTTGTAGGTGAAAACGGAGCCAACAGCAGGTTTGTTTATACAAACACAACCTTGAGTTTGATAGACAGTGTCAGGTCAGAATATCTTTAATTTATATTGGCTATTAGTGCTGCAGGGAGGGAACCCGGAAGTAAGCATCACCCTGGTTCCCCCGACAAAAAGCCAGTTTGATTTTTCCATTGGATTTCGGACATATTTGATGTTGTAGGAGTATTGAAAATCCCTGAAGCTTATGTGAAGTACAGACCTCATTCCAGGCATCTAAACAAAAATCCCTGTTGACTTTGAGATGAGTGAAGTGCAAAAATGCCAACTAGTTTCTGAGTTTAAGGACTTACTCCTGCAGCACTCTATTAACATCAGCTGATGATCTATGTTTTTCGGATACCCTCTTTTGTATTACAGATGCTAAGAGCTGTTTTGTGTATTAATTGTGTTTGAATGTAATTTATCGACAGTGTCAAAGCACTGAAAGGACTGAAGGGGGCGGACAAGGAGATCTCGGCTCCTGTTGGTATCACAGTCACCACTGATGATGGCAAGATACTTGGTAAGTCTTACTTATTTTGAAAAACCTCCCTCATCATTACTTTGAGGTTGTATTTTTATTTTTAATACTTCTGGTCAGGCTGTATTAAATGCCATTTTCTTACATTCAAGGCTTGTTTTGATGCAATCAAATGGGAGTAGCAGTCAACTGATGTTGCAGTAAAACCTCTTTTTTTTATTTTTTATCTCCATCCAAGGTGATCTGAATTCCGATGGCCAACGTCTGATAGTGGTAAAAGGAGGACGCGGAGGCGCCTACTACTCTGAGTTTCAGCCCAGTAAGGGCCAGGCCAGACACATAAGGCTGGACCTCAAACTCATCGCTGACCTCGGCCTTGTTGGGTGAGAGCCGAAACACACATCAACACATTAGTTCATTTTAGCAGAGACGCAACAACTGTCACAAATATTTCACTTAAATATCAAACTTTTTTGGTGTTGATACACCCTCAGGTTCCCAAATGCAGGGAAGTCATCTCTCCTGACAGCCATGTCTAATGCCAGGCCTCAGGTTGCCAACTACGCTTGTGAGTACAGAATACTACACACATGTAAAAACATGTACTGAGTTCAAAAAATATTCAGGTCAATATGCTGGGTCTTTTTCATTGTTGGCGTTTCTAAAATGATATTTCACAGTCACAACTTTAAGGCCGGAGATCGGAAAACTGATGTATAAAGATTACAAACAGGTACGGGAATGCGTATCGGTTTATTGTCTTTTAACTGTCTGTGAATATTGGCCTCATTTCAGTGGTTTCCTTCACATTAAGTGTTTTTTTTTTTAATGTAGATTTCTGTTGCTGATCTCCCGGGTCTGATCGAAGGAGCTCACGTAAACAAAGGCATGGGCCACAGGTTCTTGAAACATGTTGAAAGGACAAAGCAGCTTCTGTTTGTGGTGCGTAGTGACAGAAAGTAAATAAGCCAACACCTTCATACATGTTTGAATGGAGTCAGAATTAACACCTGATGATGATGATGAAAGAGTTAAAGTAGCTTGTGCTTTCTCTGGCTGCAGGTAGATGTTAGCGGTTTCCAACTGGCAGCTAAAACACCGCTTAGGTCGGCCTTTGAAGCTGTTCAACTTCTCACCAAGGTGAGACTGATATTTTTGAAAGATTTTCATATTAAAGTTGTAATTTTAACTAAAGATTGACATCATTGATCCATCTTCTTCTTCATCATCATCCTCCTCTCATCGTGGCCTGAAGGAGTTGGAGTTGTACAAAGAGGAGCTGGTATCGAAGCCTGCTTTACTGGTGGTGAATAAGATGGACCTGCCCGACGCTGAGGACAAACTAGCAGAGCTGAAGGAGCAACTACAAAACCCTCATGGTAAATGTGTTGGATTTTTTTTTACTATTGTATTTATGTATTGAAGGGTGGGCTTCTGTCCAAACCCTGTGAATCCACCTCTGCACACTGTTGACATTTTGACACACAAAACTATTAACCCATAAGAACCCAGACCTATTTATCCTTGAAGGAAAGTTACAGGGGATATACCACAGACCAAGTGGACCACATAGAACACATTTATGATGTTTTTAAATAAATGTCAAAGATCTGTGATGTGACATATATGTTACATTGGGCATTTACGGTATTTATGTTTATGATATTTCTTATTTTAAAATAAATAAACTTGACACCTTTTCTGCTTACATAAACACAAATGTGCCTTTTTATCTGCATCTCCACAACATTTATTACAATTGTGACATTATGGTGAAGTCACTTCTTGTCACAGTCACATGACCACCACATCAGGGTGTTGAGTATACGTCGCTTAGGGATTTTAATTAGTTAATGTCAGGCATAATGCTGAATTTCGGAAATGATAGAAGATTTAAAGTGTTTGTTACACCCGTGTCACTGTGGGTTCTTATGGATTATGCATTTGACTCTGGGATGAGACATCAGTGAATCCATTAACAAGTGAAAAAGCACAACGTGATGATCATCTGCCTTCTGTTTGACTGTTTGAATTTGGTGTCAAATCATACTTAAAGACATACTATTTAGGACTTGCTGCTAAAACACAAGCACAACATGTTTTAAACACAAGATTCAAACTTGGCCACTCCTCCCGGGCTCAACGAAAGTGAAGGCAAACCCGAGATTCATTCTCATTTCGAACAAGTTTTTATTGTTGTTTTTTTTGGGGGGGGGGGAAATCCTGTAAATAAACAAAATATTAGTATAGTTATAATACAAGTTTATAACCCAAGTCCAAACGAACTAATAGAACAATAAATTATATATAAGTAACCTTTTTATAAGACAAAGAAAATAATTGTAATGGAAAAATTGTATAGATTTATGTATATATTGCGATTCTGTTACAAAATGTACATTCTTTTAAAACTGTTTTATTTACCTTTATTTATTTATAGGGTTAAGTAAGCATTACTTGATTACTGTACCTTTTTTATTTTCTTACATTTTCATTCGGTTTGTTTTTCCTCCTGGCAG